>NC_142477.1:57717147-57868662 GCF_049115385.1 Moschus berezovskii | reverse complement strand
CTGGCAGTATACAGCCCATGGGGTGGCAAAGAGTTGGATGTAACTGAGCAACTAATGCTAACTAACTAAACAGACTCTTCAATTTATTCATGGTGCTATCACTGTCAGATTCATAGATCAGCACTAGCTTTTGATCTCTTACTTGAGTCCATGTTATAGTGTAATGTTTAGTGTGGTGACTGAGGAAGAGTGCTAAGTAAATAACTTTTATTATACAGGCTGCGGCGCTGGTTTCCAAATTGTGCTCTGCATGGCTGTAGATCCTCAGCCATAGCAGTTCTCTCTGTATCCAATTTACCCAGAGAAGTATTGTTGCTCATTGTTGCTAAGTCACATCCTCCTCTTTGAGACCCCTTGGACAGCACCCTGGACAGGCTTCTCTGTCCTTCACCATCTCCCAGAGTTTGCTCTAGGAGAGAAATGTTGGAAATGTACCTGTTGAAAATAAAACTTTTAGAAATGTTAAAAGATGTATATATATATATATATTTTAGTCATAATGTTGATAGCAAATAAAGAGACAATCTATACCCTCAACAACTGGAAATAAGAAATTTGATGGATTTTTTTTTAAATAACAGAAAATACAAAATATTATGACCCCATATTATCAAATACTTTAAAATCTTGGACAGCTGTATCATTATTAAATCTAAATAATACACTGGTAAGTTAAACACTTTAAACACTTGATTATCTTTGTTAAAATATATATAGGGTTGGCCAAAAAAGTCATTCAGATTTTTTTCTATAAGATGTCATGTATGGACTTTTTGGCCAACCTAACATATGTACAAGAATCCTTTCCCATATTAATTTTAGCTCTTGAAATGCATAAAGTAGAAGAAAAAAAAAAGGAGAACTATAATCTCCATGGGAGCAGCTTTATACCAAAAACCACAGAAGCAATTCTGTGTGCAACTTGCCAGAATATTAAATTTTAGATTAACTGTTTGTTTTCACAAATAAAATTGGAAAAGACCAGGGCCAGTAACCATTCAATGGTTTGGGAGAACTGCTAGTGTGCTTTATTTCATTGTAGAAACTTTGGTGACTTGGAGGTAGCTTTTTTATAGATAGTTCCTAACTCTTTAATTCGATATGAGTTGCCAGTTTGGAAAATTGCTATATTGTATTTATCACACAGTTATAATTTTTAATGGTTTGAAGAGTCATAGATCTGACCACATCAATACTTGGCTCATTTTTGAAATGGAAAGAAAGTGCTGAAACACCACAGTAGTGTGCTAAATTCTTCAAAATGGAAAAACAACTGGTTTATATGTAAAGTAAGAATCAAATGGGTGGAAATGACTGCATTTTTGAAATTCCATTGTAAATTACAGTCTAAAATATTTTTTAAAAATAGCACGTTTGCAGACATAGTTGACTTCCATCGGGAGTTAGAGGCCTTGTAGCTTGATTTTACTGTTCAGACAGATTGTGCACAGTTATAGAAGATACACTTTTCCTAAGCCCTGGAAAGCCATTTTGAGTACACCTGTGACAATTTACTAAGTCTATTGGAAACTCCCTATTTGAAAGACTAAGTTAGATTAGACTGGTGTAAACTAGATCCTTTCTAAGGCCTTTCAAGTACTATTATAAAATCATTATACCAATCAGATATTTCACCATATCTCAAATACACAATTGATTTTGAATGCATCAAGCATAAATAATTATTTTTCCCTGAACATAGATTTAAGGAATCAGGCAGGAGGAAAGAACTTCATAAAATGTTGGCGATATTTTATAAATCTTTACATGTTTCGAGAAGAGAACCCAGTTTAATAATTCACAACGTAATCCTCTTTTGGTATAAACTCAATTCTGTCTAGTTAACTAGCTAGTCGAGAGTATAAGGTGGGCGGTCTAAAGAATTTTAAACTTCCTAGGGTTATGTTCTCTGGAAACAGTGTCAGACTTTATTTTTTAGGGCTCCAAAATCACTGCGGATGCTGATTGCACCAATGAAATTAAAAGACGCTTACTCCTTGGAAGGAAAGTTATGACCAACCTAGATAGCATATTAAAAAGCAGGGACATTACTTTGCCAACAAATGTCCATCTAGTCAAGGCTATGGTTTTTCCAGTGGTGATGTATGGATGTGAGAGTTGGACTGTGAAGAAAGCTGATCGCCGAAGAATTGATGCTTTTGAACTGTGGTGCTGGAGAAGACTCTTGAGAGTCCCTTGGCCTGCAAGGAGATCCAACCAGTCCATTCTAAAGGAGATCAATCCTTGGTGTTCATTGGAAGGACTGATGCTAAAGCTGAAACTCCAATACTTTGGCCACCTCATGTGAAGAGTTGACTCATTGGAAAAGACTCTGATGCTGGGAGGGATTGGGGGCAGGAGGAGAAGGGGACGACAGAGAATGAGATGGCTGGATGACATCACCGACTCTGTGGACATGAGTTTGAGTGAACTCCGGGAGTTGGTGATGGACAGGGAGGCTTGGCGTGCTGTGATTCATGGGGTCACAAAGAGTCGGACATGACTGAGCGACTGAACTAACTAGGGTTATGTTCAAAATAAACCTATAGCAAAACCAGTTGTCAGATTATCTGGGGCTGTGGAGACTGCAGGGTGAACTGTGATGTTTGATGAGGTTCCCTTCATCACAATGGAAGGGGCAGAAAGACAAGTTAGGTTCAAGTAAACATGAGCACTTTTGATCACACTGATCTTGTTTTGAATATACTCGCTGAGTCTATGTACACTGAGTATCCTGAAAATATTGAGGGGTCAGCAAGGCATATTTGAGTCTGCTGTTTCCTAAGGTGTCTCATAGCCTTGAGTGGTTCATGGGGAATTTAATCCATGTGCTTATGATTCATTTACACTAGACTCATCAAAATGTCATAGAAAGATATTGAATGTCCCAGAAACCTTAAAGTTTACGAGGCCACTTAAAGCATTTATCTCTGAACCACAAAGTCAGAGTGTACCAGGAACACTCATAATTCAAACGTAACAGGGGGACAATTTCATTTTTTCTAATATGTCCTAGGAAACCTTGGAGTAGATTCAAAATTTCTAAACTCCAAATTCTAGTCTAACATGTACGTATACTAATGACATCCCAGTAACGACTGCAGGGCTAGAATGAGAATATTTAACACTAAAAATATCTGAAAGCCACATTTTGAATATTTTGAGTATCTGCACAGTGGCCTGAGGCCCTATGGATTTAAAGTTAAGTCCCTTCCAGGTAACCAGAAAAACACCTGGTACTTTTAAAATTTTCACTCACTAAAAAGGACATTATTCCTATGTCTTTGGAGTAATTCATTGACAGTCTGTAATATTGTGTCATTTAAAAAATGCTTTAAAATGTATAATACATCTGATTAAATAAATGTGGAGTTATAAACTCCATTTTTAAAAGAAAATGGAATTACATGTAACTTTGAATGTTATTGCTTTAGTTGCAGTAATATATATCTGGTGATAGCTCTGAGCTGTGATAGTGTTCAGTAATAAGAGCAGTGCTGGCATATAGCCCGTGTAGCTCTATTTTATCTTTTCATTCATGATTCACACACTTGAAAGAAATCTTTGACTTGAGTTTTTAGTAAAAACCAAACCAAACCATAATTGCTATTATAACACAGAACATGACTTTGGGCATAAAATTGGCATAAAATTCAGTTCTAGTTTTTCTCCAAAAGTAAGATGTTTTCTCCAGCATACTTCTTTTCCTATCTAATTCTATATATTTTCATTTTAAAATGGCGTTTTCCTACAGGGTAACATAACCACGGAGTGTTCTGTGAACAAAATGTGTACCCCATGGTCAGGTCAATTCCATCAGGGCAGAAACTAAAAAATAGGCCACAATTTATTCTGTGGTTGTTTGGAAGTATGTTTAACTTACACAAGTGTGTTGTGAAATGTGAGTGGAGAATAATTTTCTCTCTTAGTAAACTAATTCAGATAATTCATTTTTTAAAAAAACTGTGAGCCAAAGATTAAAATAGTTTCCATTGTGTAACATTATTAACATAATTTGATGGCAGTCTTAAGAGAATTTAATTTTGGTGAACTAATTTGGAATTGGTTAATTTTGCAGATTTCATAATTTCTGGCATCTCGTTTCTTTTTTTGTCAAACCATTTTTTAAAAAATAGATTATTATCATTTTACACTTCTGTCCCAATTTCTGCTGTACAGCAAAATGAATCAGCCATATATCCTGTCTTTTATGGATTTACTCCCCATTTAGGTCACCAAAGAACATTCAGTGGAGTTCCCTGTGCCATACAGTGGGCTCTCATTACTTATCTATTTTATATATAGTCATGTGTATATGGGAGAAGGCAATGAAACCCAGTCCAGTACTCTTGCCTGGAAAATCCCATGGGTGGATGAGCCTGGTAGGCTGCAGTCCATGGGGTCGCGAAGAGTAATGACTGAGCAACTTCACTTTCACTTTTCACTTTCATGCATTGGAGAAGGAAATGACAACCCACTCCAGTGTTCTTGCCTTGAGAATCCCAGGGACTGCAGAGCCTGGTGGGCTGCCATCTATGGGGTCACACAGAGTCAGACACGACTGACACGACTTAGCAGCAGCAGCAGCAGCAGCGTGTGTATATGTAGATCCGCATCTCCTCGTTCACCCTCCCATTCCCTTTTGGTATCTTATGTTTGATCTCTATATCTGTGTCTCTGTTTTTGCTTTACAAATAAGATCATTTACCATTTTTGTAGATTACACATGTATGTGTTAATATTTGTTGTTCTTGTTCAGTAGCTTAGTTGTGTCGAACTCTTTGTGACCCCATGGACTGCAGCACATCAGGCTTACCTGTCCATCACAATCTCCAGGAGCTTGCTCATACCCATGTTTTGTCTCGGTGATGCCATCCAACCATCTCATTCTCTGTTGTCCCTTTCTCCTGCCTTCAATCTTTCCCAGCATCAGGGTCTTTTCCAGTGAGTCAGCTCTTTGCATCAGGTGGCCAAAGTATTGGAGTTTCAGCTTCAGCATCAGTCCTTCCAATCAATATTCAGGACTGATTTCCTTTAGGATGGACAGGTTGGATCTCCTTGCAGTCCAAGGGACTCTCAAGAGTCTTCTCCAGCACCCAGTTCAAAAGCATCAATTCTTTGGTGCTCAGCTTTCTTAATGGTCTGACTCTCACATCCATACATGACCACTGGAAAAACCATAGCCTTGACTAGACAGACCTTTGTTGGCAAAGTAATGTCTCTGCTTTTTAATATGCTGTCTAGGTTGGTCATAGCTTTTCTTCCAAGGAGCAAGCATCTTTTA
Source organism: Moschus berezovskii (assembly GCF_049115385.1). NCBI lineage: Eukaryota > Metazoa > Chordata > Mammalia > Artiodactyla > Moschidae > Moschus > Moschus berezovskii. Next base: position 57,863,378 of record NC_142477.1, on the reverse strand, counting down.
ATTTCACGGCTGCAATCACCATCTGCAGTGATTTTGGAGCCCAAAAAATAAAGTCTGACACTGTTTCCACTGTTTCCTCACCTAGTTCCTTACGAAGTGATGGGACTGATTGCCATGATCTTAGTTTTTTAAATGTTGAGTTTTAAGCCAACTTTTTCACTCTCCTCTTTCACTTTCATCAAGAGATTCTGTAGTTGCTCTTTGCTTTCTACATAAGGATGTTGCCATCTGCATATCTGAGGTTATTGATATTTCTCCCGGCAATCTTGACTCCAGTTGTGCTTCTTACAGTCCGGCATTTTGCATGATGTACTCTGCATATAGTTAAATAAGCAAGGTGACAATATGCATCCTTGACGTACTCCTTTCCTAGTTTGGAAACAGTCCATTGTTCCATGTCTGGTTCTAATTGTTGCTTCTTGACCTGCATACAGATTTCTCAGGAGGCAGGTAAGGTGGTCTGGTATTCCCATCTCTTGAAGAATTGTCCACAGTTTGTTGTGATCCACACAGTCAAAGGCTTTGGCGTAGTCAGTGAAGCAAAAGTAGATGTTTTTATGGAGCTTTCTTGCTTTTTCGATGATCCAGTGGATGTTATCAATTTGATCTCTGGTTCCTCTGCCTTTGTTAAATCCAGCTTGAACATCTGGAAGTTCCCATGTTAGGGAAGTTTTGGACTATAATCTCTTCAAATCTTTTCTCAGACCCTTTCTCTTTGCTTCTTCTGGAGCCCCTGTAATTTGAATGTTGTTGCTTTTAATGTTTTTCCAGAGGTCTCTGACATTGTCTTCATTTCTTTTCTTTCTTTTTCTTCTACGCTGCAGCAGTTATTTTCACCATTCTATCTTTTAGCTCACTTATCTGTTGCTCTGTTATTGATTCCTTCTAGTTTATTTTTTCATTTCAATCATTGTGTTGTTCATCACTGATTATTCTTTAGTTCTTCTAGTTCCTATACATTTCTTTTATCTTATTGATCTGTGGCTCCGTTCTGAGTTCTTGGATCATCTTTACTGTCATTACTCTGAATTCTTTTTCAGGTAGATTGCCTGTGTCCTCTTTATTTAGTTGATCTTGTGCGTTTTCACCTTACTCCTTCATCTGTAACATATTTCTCTGTCATCTCATTTTTGTCTAATTTATTGTATCTATGGTCTCTTTTCTTGTATTTATTTATTTATTTTTAAATTTTTTATTGGAGGCTAAGTAGTTTACAATATTATATTGGTTGGTTTTGCCATACATTGACATGAATCCGCCCCGGGTGTACATGAGTTCCCCTTCCTGAACCCCCCTCCCACCTCCCTCCTCCCCTTATTCTCCCTCTGGGTCATCCCCGTGCACCAGCTCCGAGCATCCTGTATCATGCATCGAGCCTGGACTGGTGATTCGTTTCACGTATGATAATATACATGTTTCAATGCCATTCTCCCATATCATCCCACCCTCACCCTCTCCCACAGAGTCCCAAAGACTGTTCTAAACACCTGTGTCTATTTTACTGTCTCGTATACAGAGTTATCATTTCCATCTTTCTAAATTCCATATATATGCGTTAGTATACTGTATTGGCGGAGAAGGCAATGACAAGCCACTCCAGTACTCTTGCCTAGAAAATCCCATGGATGGAGGAGCCTGGTGGGCTGCAGTCCATGGGGTCGCTATGAGTCGGACACGACTGAGCGACTTCACTTTCACTTTTCACTTTCACACATTGGAGAAGGAAATGGCAACCCACTCCAGTGTTCTTGCCTGGAGAATCCCAGGGACGGGGGAGCCTGGTGGGCTTCCGTCTATAGGGTCACACAGAGTCGGACACGACTGAAGTGACTTAGCAGCAGCAGCAGCATACTGTATTGGTGTTTTTCTTTCTGGCTTACTTCACTCTGTATAATAGGCTCCAGTTTCATCCACCTCATTAGAACTGATTCAAATGCATTCTTTTTAATGGCTGAGTAATACTCCATTGTGTGTATGTACCAAAGCTTTCTTATCCATTCATCTGCAGATGGACATCTAGGTTGCTTCCATGTTCTCGCTATTATAAACAGTGCTGCGATGAACATTAGAGTACATGTGTCTCTTTCAATTCTGGTTTCCTCAGTGTGTATGCCCAGGAGTGCGATTGCTATATGGCAGTTCTATTTCCAGTTTTTTAAGGAATCTCCACACTGTTCTCCATAGTGGCTGTACTAGTTTGCATTCCCACCAACAGTGTAAGAGGGTTCCCTTCTCTCTGCACCCTCTCCAGCATTTATTGCATGTAGACTTTTGGATAGCAGCCATTCTGACTGGTGTGAAATGGTATCTCATTGTGGTTTTGATTTTCATTTCTCTGATTATGAGGGATGTAGAGCATTTTTTCATGTGCTTGTTAGCCATCTTTCTGTCTTCTTTGGAGAAATGTCTGTTTAGTTCTTTGGCCCATTTTTTGATTGGGTCGTTTATTTTTCTGGAATTGAGCTGCAGGAGCTGCTTGTATATTTTGGAGATTAATTTTGTCACTTTTTTCATTTGCTGTTATTTTCTCCCATTCTGAAGGCTGTCTTTTCACCTTGCTTATAGTTTCCTTTGCTTTACTGAAGCTTTTAATTTTAATTAGGTCCCATTTGTTTATTTTTGCTTTTATTTCCAATATTCTGGGAGGTGGGTCATGGAGGATCCTGCTGTGATTTATGTCGGAGAGTGTTTTGCCTACGTTCTCCTCTAGGAGTTTTATAGTTTCCGGTCTTACATTTAGCTCTCTAATCCATTTTGAGTTTATTTTGGTGTATGGTGTTAGGAAGTGTTCTAGTTTCATTCTTTTACAAGTGGCTGACTAGTTTTCCCAGCACCACTTGTTAAAGATACTGTCTTTTCTCCATTTTATGTTCTTGCCTCCTTTGTCAAAGATAAGGTGTCCATAAGTGCGTGGATTTATCTCTGGGCTTTCTATTTTGTTCCATCGATCTATATTTCTGTCTTTATGCCAGTACCAGTATGGTCTCTTTTCTACAAGTTGCAGAGTTTTAGTTCTTCATGCTTCTGTTCTCTGTCCCCTGGTGGGTGAGTTTGGTCCAGAGGCTTGCGTAGTCTTCCTGGTAGGAGGGACTAGTGCCTGTGTTCTGGTGGGTGACGCTTAGTCTTTTCCTTCTCATGGTCAGGGCTGTGTTAGATGGTGTATTTTGAGGTTTCTGTGGGCTTACTATGACTTCAGGCAGCCTGCTTGCTGATGGGTGGGGCTGTGTTCCTGTCTTGCTGGTTGTTTGGCATGAGGTGTCCAGGATTGGAACCTGCAGACAGTTGACTGGAGCTAGGTCTTGGTTTTGAGATGGATACCTCTTGGAGAGGACATGCTGATTAATATTCCCTGGACCCAGGAAGTCTCTGGTGATCCAGCACCCTGGATTTAGTGCTCTCACCTCGGAGATGCTGACCCGTGGCTAAACAGCCAAGAGCCCACAAGCCACACAGCACAGCCAGAGAAAAATGAATTAAAAAAGAAAGAGAAAGAAAATGAAAAGACAAAACCCAAAACATATAGCCAAAACAAACCAACAGTAGTATCAATACCAGGAAAAGAAGAAAAATGAAAATGAAAATCAAACAACCAAAAAAAATAGCCAAAGGGATGAAAAACTAAAACATGAAAAGAAACAAACAAAAAATGATGAACAAGACGAAAGCAAACAGTAAACTAAAAAATGGCAAAGGAAACCGAAAGCAAACACATAAAAATTATCAAAAACAACAAAACAAGAAATAAACACAAAGCAACAAAAAAGTAAAGTAAATATAGAGCAAAAATTAAGATAAAAAATAATAAAGCAACTGAACATAATGAAACAAAAAAAGAATAATAGTAGTAATATTTTCCTGTGGCCTCCTCTGTCAGTGTCAGCTCCCACAGTGAACCACAGCCAACCTCTGCCTCTCCACGAAGCCCTGCACTACCACTTCCTAGGTATCTGGCTTGCTGTGGGCGCTGTGGAGCCAGCTCAGACCCTGACCTTTCTCAAATCCCTCATGTACTTGTCCGCAGAGTCCACTGCTGCTGAGATGGACTGGGAGTTGTGGGAGCACTCACTGTCTGTTCAGATATTCCACTGGTGCGAGGCCTGTCAAACGGATTGCAGGGATTTGGTCTGTGGCATGCACAGGTGGACAGAGAGACTTCCATTCCTTCACCTGAGTCATCCCGCCCTTGGAGCTCAGCTTTGGTTTTGCCCCACACCTTCCCGTGTGCCATCTGTTCTCTGCCCAGGGCAGAGGGAGGCCAAAGCAACAGGTGATTGGAGCACACTCACTCAGACCCAGGAGAGGGATGGTGGCCACAACTGGTGGGTGTGCAGAAGTGTCTGTGGTGATGGAAAGTGGCAGCCAGCTGCCTCAGACTTGGACATGCTCGATCTGCTGGAAGTTCCTTCCGGTGCCCGTGGAGGCAGGGGCTAGCAGGTGGGGGCAGTGGTGGCCTATCTCTTGAATGACACTCAGCAGTGGTGCCTCGTTGCGTAGTCAGACCACACTTCCTCTAGGGACATTCCTGGCCCTGAAGCCCCTCACTCCCACTCCCTTTGTTGTATTCACGCAGTTTACAGCAGCCCTTTCCCCAGATACACTCTTAACCCCACACTTTAGCACTCAGCCCCTCCCGGCTTTGGTGGATTCCTGTCTCAGAAAGGGGCTGCTGCTGCTAAGTCGCTTCAGTCGTGTCTGACTCTGTGTGACCCCATAGACGGCAGCCCGCCAGGCTCCCCCATCCCTGGGATTCTCCAGCCAAGAACACTGGAGTGGGTTGCCATTTCCTTCTCCAATGCATGAAAGTGAAAAGTGAAAGTGAAGTCACTCAGTCGTGTCCGACTCTTCGCGACCCCATGGACTGCCTCCTACCAGGCTCCTCTGTCCATGGGATTTTCCAGGCAAGAGTACTGGAGTGGGGTGCCACTGCCTTCTCCGCAGAAAGGGGCACTCAGGGCTTATTCTCTAGGAGGCTTTGGCATGGGCAGTGGTCAGGACTCTGGAGCCTACTCAGGCTTGAGGAGGAGGCCTTGGTTTGAGGGACAGACAAGCCTGCCCAGATGGGTGCCACTCCCAGTGCCCGCGGAGGCTGCAGCTTGTGGTGGGGAAGGGGGTTGCAATTTTGGTCCCACGCCTTGTGCACCACTCAACAATGATACCTTGCTTCTTTGGTGTCCTAGGCTTCCTCTGCAAGCTTTCCTGGTTGTGGAGCTTCTTACTCCCTCCCCTTCAGACTTTTTCTCTGCCAACAGCTGTCCCCTCCCTGGGTCCTCACTCCAAACCTCACCCTCCAGCACCCATCCCCCCTCCACAAGAGGAGACACACTACTCAGGCTGGGGTGCACGGGGCTGTGACACAGATCCTGAGTGCAGTTCTTTCTTTGTCCAGCTTCCACAGACGATCTGCTGCATTCCCTTTAATCCCCCGAAGGTCTCTTTGTATCCCATCTAATTTCCCCATCCTTCAGGGTTTTTCTGAGTGCTGGAATCTCTCCTCACCTTCAACTTCCTGTCAGGGGGCTGGTCCCTTTTTTGATTTGTCTTTTATATTTTTTCTTTCTTTTGTTCTTCCCCATGGCAAAGGGATTTTTCTTGTCCTTTTAGGTGTCTGAAGTCTCCTGCTCACGTCCAACAGGTTCTCTGTGAGAATTACTCCATTTGTGGATATATTCTCGATGTCCTTGTGAGGAGAGATGAATTCCACATCCTCTAATTCCATCATCTTGATTCTTCTGAAATCCTCTTCCTTCCTTTATTGTTTCTGTTTCATCAGCTGCTTGACTTTCCAAAATATGCAACTAAGTTGAATGGCCATCCAAGTGAAAGTTTATTGGTATGTGAAGCCTGTGAGCAAATAAAAATTACAAAGCAGGAATGTCTCCACACTGACACTCAAGCCCAATCAAAGGAGAAATACTATCTTTACTAAGATTTCAGGGCATCTCATCCTCCTGGTTTTCCTTTCTACTTTGATTATTCAGTCTCATTTTCCTTTGTTGCTGCTTTCCTGGCTCCTCAGATTGTTAGCATTGATGTGTCTCAAGCTTAGTAGACTCTTCTGTCCTTTTTCTGCATATCTCCTACCTGACCTCATGTAATTAGAGTCTATAGGCTATTGTCAAATTTCTACCACTAACCTGGACTTCTCCTCTGAATAGATTCTTTAATATTGATCTGCCTGCCTACTATTTCCACTTGGATGTCTACCATATATCTGTAGCCTAACTCTCTCATAACCAAAGTCTAGCTCTTTTTTACCAAACCAGCTTCTCCTATGCACCTCCCCTTCTCACGCCAAACTTTGCAATGATCACTGCCTTCTCTCCGTTTCTCTCCACCCTGTTCCCCAAGTAGTTCAGTTAGCAAATCCAGCCAGCTGCCTCACAGAATATAACCCAGAATCTGACCATTTCTTACTATCTCCACTGTTACCAGCTTGGTCCTGGCCATGGATCTTTGTCATCAGCCTCTCTGGGCGTGCAGCCCTGCTTCCCCTATGCCCACTTCAGTCTGCTCTCCACACATCAGTGGAGTGGCACTGCTGAATCTAGATTGTGTCAGGTCAATCCTTTGCTCAGAACTTTTCAATGACCTCTGATTATTATCAAAATTAAAATCCTTATAACATCCTACCACCTGTGGGTTGTTATAACGCTGTGGGTTGTTGGCTGATTCAGTTCCTTTTCCTGCTGTGGTCCAGTCACACTGACTTCCTCCTATTCCTCCAACTCTCCAAGCAAAGTCCTGCTTTGGGGGCTTTATAATTTCCATTACTTCAGACTAGAACCTCCCATTAATCCCTGCTTTATTACCTTATATAGTTTGTTCATTATTCAAATATTTTTTAGTGAGTTATTTCCTGTTCATCCTCTTTAATAATTATATCCACACCATCCCTCTTCCTGGACCTCTTCAGGACACTTCTTTTAAAAATTTTTCTCCTTAAGAACTTATTACTGTGTAAATGAGTCTATAGATTTTGCTTCTTTGTTTTACTTTCTGTCCCTCCTCCCCAACTAGAAGGAGGGTCCTGGTCTGTTTTTAGCTCACTGCTGTATTCTCAGCTTCTAGAGTAGTTCCTAAAACATGGGTTGTTAATAAATATTTGTTGAATTAAAGAATAATGAATGATTACTGCTCATCTTTCACTTCTTAAGTGGAAGCAGGAAATATAAAAATATGAATTATTAAATGATCAGAGTTTCCCATATTCATATGTAAACATAATAATCCAGTTTGATTGTTGGGATATATCAAAAATAATTGAGAACATGCATTTTTAAAAGCTTGATCAAACACTTTTTTTTTTAATCTAACAAAGACCTCCTGTCAGTCAAGAAATCAGAATTATATTGAATTAATTGTTTCTAGGTCATTAGTGAACTTGATTGTGCTGTTACTCTCAAAGCACTAAATATAGCATATGTTGAACTGAAGGTCCTTCATGATCCTTGAAACTTCCTTGCATTTCTAAAGAAATACCCAGACTTATGGGAAGAAGTTTTAATGAGACATTGTACTGTTCAGGAGAGAGGAAATCATAGTCTTTGACCTCAGGGGCATTGATGAAATAATAGAGTGAAAGCTCTAGGGAAATTAGTTTTTAGGAAGTGGAATCCAGTGGCTCATTGCACATTCTAAATAGCATCAGAGTAAGAATGACAGTCTGGCTGATTGGGTTTAGTAATGTGGGTAGATTTGGCTGTTATATCATCCGAAGTAGATTGAAAACCCCCAAATATCAATGAGATCTTATGAAGGTATGAGGACTATTGAGCAACAGTTCATTCTAGGACTCCTTTTAAGTGAGAGCAGCAGGTGGGCTAAGAGAGATTAGGGCAGTTTCAGTATTGGAATTCTAACCAATGAGGACAGATAACCTGAAATATGTCCTCATGCCTATTCTGACTTGGTCAATCCACAGATATTTCTGGCACATCTACTGTGTATTATGTATCATGGAATTAATGGAAAGTCAACACAGCAGTGATCATGACAGACGCATTCCCTGCCCTCATGCAGCTTCTGTCCTAGTGAGGGAGTCAGACACATATGTAAGTGCTGATTGTGATGGGTGCTTGAAGGAAGAATAGAAGGGAGAGAGAACAGCAGGGCTACAAACCAGGTGGTCATGAAAAGCAACTCTAAAGGTTCAATGCTAGTCCATGAGGTATTTAAGTAAACCCTGTACGTGGATCCTCTGGAAGGAATTCAGGTTTCCCATCTACTCCCAATTCCTCCCACTCTCTAACATACCTTGTCCCCTCAGCCCCTTTCCTTCTACCAGTGCTTTCCATTCTTCTCCACTGTCTCCTCTCTGTCTGCCATTATCAATTCTCTCCTGTTTTGAAATAAAACCATCACATTTGAATTCTTCGCTCCAGCTTTATTTATTTCCTCACCATCAAAATCCTCCCACAGTCCCCTCTTAACCCCTTGTTAACTCTGCTTCATTGAGGTGTGTTTAAATGGGTTTTGGAGACAAAGATCTATCAAAAGGACTGATGCACATACATTTAAAATTTTAATTCAGCCAAACTACTGACATCTCTGTTTCAGGTACCATGCCATTTTCATTAAATTATAAGCTGCTCCATCTTGAAATAATAACTATGTGGTAATGTCACTTACTCCGTTTCTTACAATATGTGGCAGCTGAGGACAGATTACTCTCTTTGAGGCTGAAATAAAGCTCTTCCCAAAAGAATTTTAAATCCTTAAGCTGAGGCTTGATTAAGGTAGAACCACATATTGCCACATGACACAGTGTGGATATGGAATGGATTATTATACTAAGCAAATAAATAATAAATTAAATAATAAACAAATAATAACGTGATGGTGTTTTGTTTGATGTTTAATCTCCCAGCAGGTGGGTGTAAATTGGTGGTGGTGGTTTAGTTGCCAAGTCGTGTCCTATTCTTGTGATCCCATGGACTGTAACCCTCCTGGCTCCTCTGTCCATGGGATTCTCCAGGCAAGAATATTGGAGTGGGTTGCTGTGTAAATTAGGTCTCATTAAAATAAAATTTCCAATTTTGATAGCTGTATGCCAAACTGCTGGACTGTGAATCCCAGAGATTATTGCATAATCTCTCTCATCCAAGCCTCTCTGAGTCTCTTAGGATCAGCTGACAATCACTCCTACATGGATCTGCCTACGACACACTGCCCTCAGCTCTACCAGTGACATCAGCCAACATTCCTTGGTCTCTGGAGTGCCTGGCAGCAGACAGGAGCAAGATCATCTAGCTGTTAGTTCTCTTTATTCCATCTAGGGTGGTGCCAGCATATTATCCTCTTTCAAAATGGAACAGAGAATGCATCCTCTCTTCTAGTTCTCTCAAGGGAGTCCAATTGCTGAGCTTCTTGATATCGTGTTTTAAGAAATTAGTAAAAAAAAAAAAAAAAGTCTTCCAGTTCTCACACAACCCTTTGTCTTTGCAGATTGCGACTGGGAGAGTTCATTTGCCCATCACCACAGTCTCCTCATTGTACCTTTCAGAACCCAGGCTTATAGCTGAGTCTAGTTATTCATACTAGATTTGTTAGATTTTCTTAGAGTTAATTCCTATCCAGACACTTTTCTGTTTTAGTGAGAATGGTCTACATCATGCTACAACAAAGAACTCCAAAATCTCAGCTGCCTAAAACAATATAAATGTATTCCTTGTTTATGCTGTGTGTTCATCATAGATTAGAAGTGGATGGGGGAGGGTGTTCTGCTCTTTACTTAGAGACACAGCTAAAGGGAGACTTCACCATGTGGAAAGTTTCCGGTGATGGTGGCACAAGAGAGGGACACTACATACTGGTTCTTAGTGGTTTTCCCCTGAAAGTGGTGTGCATTACTTCTGCTCAAGTTTCCTTGGCTAAAGTCAAGGTGACCACAGCTGACTTCAAGAGACCAAGAAAATGCAATCTTGCCTTATCCATGAAGGAGGAGAATTGGGAATATTGGTCAGTAGCGCTAGTAATGATCACATCTCCTTCCTTGAAAGTTTGCAACTATAACCTTCTCCTCTCTCCCTGCCCATTCCTGCTGCTTATGGTATAGCTCAATTTGTATGGCCTTCAAGCATGTAAATAGCTCAAAGTTCTTCCATATGTGAGTGGGTGGTTCTAGCTTAGGGTCTCTCTTGAATTGTTGGCTTGGACTTCAGTCATCCCAATGTCACTGCTTTTAGGGTCACTCATACAGTTGTCAGGGTTCCCAGCCATGTGGGTCTCTCCATATGGCTGCATTTAATATGATATCTTGCATCCACTGGGCTAAGAGATCAGAGAGAAAGAGACATCTTAAGACAGGATGATGCTACAGGCTTTTTATCTTGAAAGTGGTGTGCCATCACCTTTTGCCCAATGATGAACCCTGGTACAGTGTGGGACAAGAGACTACAAAGATGAGCATACAGGGCAGAGGGTAGTAATTGGGAACCATCTTGGAGTCTAGCTAGCACTGCCCTTCAAGAAGGTTCCTCACTTCCCATGTAAATCCATGGCTGCAATAAATGCTTTCTGAATCTCAAGCAGTGTACCCAAAGTAGAGCAAATATAATTTAGAATTTCTCTCTAGGAGGTCACTTCATTTAGACTTTGTTGGTCTTCTTGTTGGTCTTCTGTCATTGGTTTTCTTCTATGCAATTAAATGTTCTTGTATCTTAATGATTTTCTGTGTCCGATATCCGGCAAAGTATATTTACTCTTTTATAGAGCATTTGCTTTATTTATGTTCTAATTGCTATTTTTAAGTCACTTATGTTTAGGTGGCAGTGTACTTTAAATGTTAGCAGACATAATATATAGCAAATAAGAGCAAATAAATACTTGATATTTTTCCTGTCCCTTCCTATAGAGGGATGAGCTATGTGAGCTAAGCGTGACTTTAAATAGGATGCCGGGAGGAATTAGAAATTGTGGCACGGTCACGGAAACCCCACATTACAATCCATCCTTGTCAGTACTCTCATTCCACATACCAGCATTCCTTTCTGGTTAATGGAAAAATCGTTGAAAGATATTAGAGGGAAAATAAAATTGTGTAAGGTGTAGGAAGTTCATATTTGGAAGGAGGGATTATATATGGCTGTTATAATAACAGATAGGGGAATGCATATGTGAATTTTTGTGCACCCTTGGTTTTATTGAGCAAAAGTAGAGAGATTTATTTTCCTCTCTTTGTTAATTGTTTGAACAGAAATAAACCCTACTGTGCAGGAAAATAGTCACTCTCTCCTGGTATTGAAATAGTTTGTTGAAATCCTCAAATCGGCTTCATACTGTGGTACCAGTGACGTCTCTTGCATTACTTCAGTCAAACCGTGCAGTGTGACCAATGCAGACAGTCTGTTAGGAGCACAGGGATAGCTTGCCTTTTCTTCATTCTTTCTGCTTCTATTGTTTCTGCATTTTGGTTGCTTTTATCCTGCCATTTTGAATCTCTTATGCCCCAAATTATAGTATGCTCATTATATGCAAGGCTTCTCCTCCTACCCGCCCTCTCTTTCTTCCCCCCAGCGACATCTCACTTCATTCCCAAGAAAAACATCACCCTCCCCTCTCAGCTCGCTGTGTTCACATTTCTCTGCTCTTTTCCTCTCTTCTCCTGGCATGCTGGTTTAATCAATTTTACCAAATGACTTTCCTGGCAGCCGTAAAAAGAAAACCCAGAGCCAGTTAAAAGCAATCTGATCCTGTACTTTTTTGTCATTTCTCTGAAATGTATAGAAATGTTTGGTCATTGGATTGACTTTTAATGATGTAAATGATCAGATGTCTCAATGCTGCACTGCAGCAGGCCGATAATAAATAGGAAAGGGGAGGAGCTTGGGTGCTGGGCGCTCACTCAGTGCCACATAAATAATCCCCCAAAGATCAGCCAAAGAAACAGCATAAAAGATGTCTTTGCCAAATCGTTTATTAGCGTCGTTAAACAAAAGACACCTAGCTCTTGTAATTTTGCATATGGAGGAACTGAAACAAAGTGTTTTGGATGAGGGTTTAGAAAGTCATTGATGGGTTTAGCAGTCAAACTGCAGCCTAATTCTGTGCATATCTGTTGACATAAGCAGAGCATCAGTGAAATGCTTCCTAGCATCCCAAATAGCATCTTGTCACCTCAGAGGTGGTGAGAAACATTGGTCATGTTTTATCTGAAAGGCCATAGAACTCTCAAACATACACAGAATCAGTAAATTGGGGGAAAAAAAAAGAAGTCACTTGTTTTTCCCCCCGTAAGAAAAAAAAAAAGGTATGTGCAAAAGAAGCAATGAAATATTATGAGCACCTCATAAGGCTTCTTAACTAGCTGTCTAAGCTTGGGTGACTTGCTTTACTAGTCTGGGCTTCGGTTTCGTCACTGTAAAGTGAACAAACTAGCAGTACTTTTCTGGATGATTAAATGGGGAACCACAAGTCAAGTGTTTAGCATTGTGTCCGGCACTTACTAATTATGCGGCTCATGATCATTTGTACTGCATCTATTGTCTCAATAATTGCCCTTCCCTACAATTCTATCCAGCCAGCTGTAAATCCACAGGACCAGGATGTTCTTACCGTGCAGTAGGGAACGGGGGTTTTGGAGTCCAATTTCAGCTCAACCACTTACTTTCCGGGTCCATCCGCTCCTAGCCTCTTCAGCTTCCTCATCTATAATGTGAGTGGTATTAATGCTGACTTTATAGAGTTATTACAAATATTTAAAGAAATAACTCGTGTAAAACTCAGTGCACAAGACCTTTCCCCATCAAAGGGACTCCAAAATGTTAGCTTTATTTCACCCTTCTCCCCTTATTTCCTGTGTTTCTAAATGGTGTTTGGAAGAAAGCTAATTTGTTTCTTATGCTAATGCTTCAATTAATGTGATACTCTTTTGAGAAGCTCAGTTCAATTTACATAGCTGGAGATATACAGATACACCCTATAGATACACCAGGCTGATTTGAGGCTGATAATGATGAAAGAAATTTTATTTATGTTTTCTGTCTTTAGAGTATACTTTCTCCTTCAGAAAGTAGGCACTGTTTCATTTTAAAGGCTGGGTCTTAGTTACCTTCAATAAAGTAGCCAAGTTGGGCTGCCGACTGGTCTAATGAGTTTCTGTTGGATTAGTTCCATTTAGTCTGTTTCATGGCCTGGGTCAGACAGCTCACTAATGGACACACTTAACGATGCCACTTTGGTCCAGATGGTGTGACTAAAGAGGCTCGATTTCACTGCTGGTAAAAGTGACCCAGAGGCACTCTTTGCTGATATTAGGGACATTGTCTTTGCATCCGAAATCACCATCTCCCTCTCCCCATCCTATATTGCAAGAAAATTAGATTCTACTAGAAAGAACAGGGCCTGAGAGCTGTGGTTAACAGGAAGTTTATTCCCTTATTTGAGAAATTTTCTGTTCTTAGGGTAAATGAGATCGGTTTTGGCTTATAATGATAATACTCCCCATGTTTTTCAGATGTTGGAGAAAGTGTAGCAACAAAGCAAAGCTCCATATGTACCATGGAGGGGGATGGGAGTGGAGACAAAAAAATAAGAAAAATATAAAACATAATTGAGTTTGATGGGTTGCTTTAATTTTCTTTAAATATGTTAAATCTTTAGAAATAAACTTATAATCAAAAATATAACATATTTTACAAATGATTGAAAAGCTGAATATCAATCAATTATACTGTAAAATATTTCAAAATTTTTAAATGGGTAGAAAAATCTGTTTGAATTGCCAATAATACATATTTACTTTTAGCCCTGAAAACAGCAAATCACCTGCACATTTTATAAATCTATGTCATTATCTTTACATATACTAAAAATACCTTGATAATTTGTTAGTGTTTTGTATTTGTTAGTGTACATTTATAAGCATCTTCAGCCCTATTAAATGTTTGGAGGCTTGGGAGGTATTAGGGAGGAGGGTTAAGGACAGCCTCTCTAAGAACTCAGCATCTGGTCAGAGAGATAGAACCAGGATTCTTTTATTATTGTCAACAGTTCCCAAGTGAATATCCTGTATGTGCGTGTGTGTACATGTGTGTATTTGCACTTTAGGAATCATTTTTGTAGGATAGACGCCTGCAAATCAGAATTATGTGTATTTTACATTTAGAAAATTTTCTAAATTGTACTCCCAGAAAGTGTTTCCAATCTGTGTCTCCACCAAATGTTACAGGTGTACTTGTTTCTCCCCACCCCACCCACCATCATCACTGGATATTTTTACTCTCTTGTTTTTACCAATGTGATAAGCAAAATGTCTCATGGTAGTTTGAGTTTATTTCTTTGGTTACCAGTGGGATAGAACATCTTTTCAAATTGTTATTGGCTATTTGTGGTTCTCCTTGCTGCTGCTGCTGTTGCTAAGTCGCTTCAGTCGTGTCTGACTCTGTGTGACCCCATAGACGGCAGCACACCAGGCTTCCCCATCCCTGGGATTCTCCAGGCAAGAACACTGGAGTGGGTTGCCATTTCCTTCTCCAATGCATGAAAGTGAAAGTGAAGTTGCTCAGTCGTGTCCAACTCCTAGTGACCCTGTGGACTGCAGCCTACCAGGCTCTTCCATCCATGGGATTTTCCAGGCAAGAGTGGTTCTCCTTAGGTGACATTTATTTGCATCCATTTTCCATTTGTCTTTTGGGTTCTTGGTTTTATTCTAATTAATTTATAGACTCTCCATAAAGCACATATAAAAAATTGTACCATGTCTCTATTTGTAGCCCACTTTGCTACCTCTGTCTTAATAATTGCTGGAAAAGCCTTTACAATTTAACCTTTTCGTATTTCTACACTATTGTTTTTCTTCTGTCCTAATTTAGCCTTCCCACCATTGCAGTCAGCAGGTTAGATGGCAAACATTTCAGGAGGGCAAGGGAAACAAATATATACTGCTTCCTTATATGTGCTAAGTTGTTAACCTCTACCTTCTATTGTGTGGTCAATGTACTATAGTAATCCCAAACAAGTCTAATAAATAGATATCATTGTTTTCCTGATGAAGGAAAAAAAAAGGATGATTCAATGAAGGTTGAGAAGTGAGCCTAAAATGAAGGAAGTGATAAGAGACTTCAGGTCTGTCAGATAATATCCAGACTCCTTCCACCAAACCATGCTTCCTTCAGAAGCACTTCTGTTAACCTAGTAGCACCAATTAGCTTGTTTACGCTTAAGGCTCCAGGGATATGTAATGCAGAAAGAGGCAACATTAGGGCTTAGGTTTACCAATCTCAAGCTTTGGTTGGGGACTGGAGGAGGGAGGAGGAGGCTAATGATAGGAAGGATATAGTCATCCCTGGGTTAACTTGGGTGAAGGAGGAAAACTGGAAAAGGCAATCCCAATAGTCCTGAGGATAGGGTGCCTGAATCAGTGAGCTGGAGTTTGCAAACAAGAAAAGGGTAGAGACCGTCCAAGTGGAAAGTGCTTCTACTTCACTGTACATGAGCTATCAAAGAAACATCAACAGAGCAATGATAACAGTGTGCAGTTAAGAGGAATGGTACCTCATTATGGAATGGCATGCAGATAGTAGAACTTAAAGAAAAAAAAAGTAGAAGAAGCAGAACTTCGTACCACCTAAGTTCTCCCAGTAGGAAGTGTTTTCAAATACTGGAGACCTACCTTTGTAGGAAAAGGATTAGTTATGCTTGACCTGTTTATCCAAAAGCAAAGGTGTGGGTAGCAAGATTACTAGAAGCGTCTTCTTAGGGTATGAAAGACAATTATGATAGGTTACTGGCTTTCAGTGAATTCCATCTGGTATTTTACAAATTAGCTCTTTATTCTGCTGTTTTTATGAATGTGTTAGTCTGCAAACATATCGTTGTCACAAATTAGTCACCTAGTGTTTCTCTGAAAGTGATTTAATACAAGCACAGCCACATCATAATATGGGATAGTAATCTAGGTCCTGGCTTGACCCTCTAAATGGAATTCAGCATAAAGTATGATTCACTTTGCAAGGGGATTTTGGCACACACACGACCTTCTGATTTCCTAAGATTAGAAATGTGATCCTTGCCATGAGTATTGATAATATCATGTGATATTAAAACCTCTTTAGTTTCCCCTATGAACCTCGAGAGATCCCAGCCTACTGATAAATGATGAATTTACAAATTGAGCATAGCTTTTGTTTGTTTTTATTTGTATTGGTTGTTGCAGGTGTCATCACAACTGTTTCAGTTCAATAATAGCAATTGCAGTTTTGAGAATTATTGTAAACATCTGATTTTGAAAGAGTTTTTTTTTTCTTTCTTTTAGAAGGGAAGCAGATGAGTTTACCCACCAGCTATTTAGAAAGAAAAAAAAAATGTAGGAAAACATAAGCTTCCCTCTCCTAACTTGATTACCTATTAAGAAGTGCCTTGGATTATAATCAGAAAACTCTCTCAGGGACGATGCCTTTGGTGCAAGCTTGGAGCTGCTAACTCAATGGCTTAATATAAACAAATAAGGAAGGTGTAGGCTTCCATGGTCACTCAGATGGTAAATAATCTTCCTGCAATGCAAAAGACCCGGGTTCAATCCCTGGATCTCAAAGATCCCCTGGAGAAGGAACGGCAAACCACTCCAGTATTCTTGCCTGGGAAATTCCACGGACAGAGGACACTGGCAGGCTATAGTCCATGGGGTCACAAAGAGTTGGACACAACTGAGCGATTAACACTCTCATTGTTATAACGTGAGGTTTTAAGATAGAGTCTTCCAGTGATTATTTCTTGCTTTTTGTTTTTGCTATTTCTTTGCTTGCTTGTTTGTTTTTCGGGGTAGTTGTTAAGAGGCTCAGGCACATCACCCAGATTTTGTTGCCTTCTTACAGTGTTGTCCTTTTGCTCAGACAGACTCTCCTCATTATTGCAAGATCATGGCCCCAGCCAGGCACAAGGCCCAAAGTCAGAAAACAAACCCTTTCTTCCTTTGTGCTTCTCTTTTTATGAAACGCTTTTCCCAGAAGACATTTCAGCCAACTTACCTTCACGTCTCTTTGGTGAGGTTTGGTTTTAGGACATAAAGGAATTATTGGGATTAGACTGTTCAGGATTTACGTCTGAACTGGGCAGGAAATCACTTTCTCTGAGTACTTAGCTGCCACAAAAAGTAAATTCTTATGAAAACAATCGGGTTTCTGCCAGCAAGGAAGAGGGAGGGTGGATGCTGAGTCTTTACCAACAATGGTAAAGGAACCATGGTGTTACAAACATGGTAATAAATGTTAAAACTAAAGTTTCAGCAAAGGCAGTGAGGTACAATAAAAGCAACATTCCAAAGTTAGGTGTCTGTGCTAAGTTCCAGGTTTCAAAGTAGTTGGCCAAGAGTCAGTTTCGTGACTTTTGGGCCTCTTATACCAGGGCCCTTAACTCAGATCAAGGCGATCACAGAGTTCAAAGAGGGGGAAAAGAAGAGTGACATATTTAAAGCTATTCATTTTTTTATAGAAAGAGATAACTGGGTGGTGCTGTGAACCTTACCCTCTCTTACCTCAAAGGGAGCTGTAGTCATCTCATTCACATCACATGTGAAAAAATGTGAATGTGAATCCTCAAAACCAGAAAAAGAGGATTCAATGGTGGGAATTTTTCCCATGGACCAGATGTACACCACACTTGAGAGAGCTGGCCTTGAGCCATTTTATTTTCTTCCTTAGAGGACCACCTGGAAAAGGCACTTGACCTTCACATGAAGTGTTTGGCTTTGTAGGGATGGGATCCCTAGAAAACCATGGGCTTGGTGGGGGTTGGGGGGATGACGAACCAGCAGCACTCTGAATACAAAGCTCTGCCTGGCTCATCAGAGTTGCAGCTGGAGGGGTCAGTGGACACACAGCTAATGAATCCACAAAAGCGCCCAGGAGACAAGGAGGCAACATTCAACATCTGCCAGGTCCCCAGTTCAAAATACCATCTTATGAACTTGCCAATTCAAAAAAGAAATCTTCCTTTCATCACCTCTCTTCATGCTCTCTGACCTCAGACTAGTCAGTACCAACAGCTGGGAAGTCAGGATAGGGTGGAAGGGGTAAGATAAACCCTACCCTTGCCTCACCAACTTACCATGTTGGTAAGCTAGCCTGCAGTAGGCCTAGCTGGGACCTGGAAGAAGCTGTGAGTTAAATTAAGTTTGGAGTTTCAGATTACAATTTGAAAGGATCATTCTAATATCTGGGTAAAATCTGAGTTGATGGTTTAAAGAGAATATAAAGTTCTCTATTGCCTAAGAGTGCCCAGAAAAGTCACATGACTTTCCCCATATAAAATTTTAAGGTGTAGTAAGAAACCAAAACAAAATGTTTTTAATACACCTCACATGCCCTTATTTTCCATAACTTTGTTATAATATAGATACTTAAAATTTTTTTTTAATATTCTAATAATACCACATCACATTTGTATCTCTAGTTGCATGTTTTTCCTTTCGATAATCCTCTAGTATTTGAAAGGAAAATTATTTATACCTTCCAACGAATATTCTAATTTTTGAAACACCTATGCACCAGTAGAAGAATCTCAAAGTAGATCTGCATTAAAGACACGAGGCAGTAATTCACTGTGGAAAACAAGGGAAATAAAGTTAGTGTTAATGGTAGTGCCCTTCTGTCCCAGTCCACTGCTTTTCACTTGCCCTTGTCTTTATTCACCCCTCTTCCTTTCAGACTCCTTAGGACTGGGAGTTTAGGATTGTCACTTGCTCACAAAAGATACTGCCCTTGAGGAGAGGTCACCAGGGATTCTTGTTGTTGTTCAGCAGCTAAGTCATGTCTGACGCTTTGTGACTCCATGGAGTGCAGCACACCAGGTGTCCCTGTCTTTTACCATCTCTCAGAGTTTGCTCAGACTCAGGTTCATTAAGTGGGTGGTTCCATCCAACCAGGGATTCTGGATTGCAACAATTTCTTGACCCTTCTCTTCAGGAACAAAAGTATTCCTATTCTAGACACACTATGGCAGCCTCATCCAAATGATCTGCCTCTAATTAATGGATATTTGTTGGGCAGAAGAGCAAAGGTGATAAGTTTATATTTTCATTAACTTTGCTCCTGCTTCCAGTGCAACTTCCATTCTTTGAAAAATAAAGCAGAAATTTTAAAAAAATCAAAGAAGCTTGCTGAGAGTCCTGGTAACAAAGGACCAGATCCTCATCTACCTGTTCCATCAACAATCTAAAGGGAAAGGATCAGTGAGAAGAGAGGAGAAATCCTCAAGGTTAACTTATTATTGGATCAGCTTTGCTACTTTATTTTGTGGAAAAGTTTAAAATTCTTCTGTGTCTTCATCCATTTTATAAACCGTGAAACTAAGAACAACAGATGAAATCGTGTTACATTCCATGTTGAACTCTTCCCCATTCATGACATGTTTCCCATAGAGAAACGTGTAAGCTACATGGTTAAGCAATTGGATCACATATTAGTATTTTTCTTTTTAATTCAGTCTTGGATGTGGTGTTTATGTTCGCCCATCTGAATCTGTTAAGTGAGCTGTATAGTCTGCAGGGATGTTTTTAGGGGTGGAGTGTGCCAAGAGAGGCAAGCTAGTTGATAGTTTCAGGTGCTCAGTGTTATGGATTCTCTTCCAAGTCAGAGCTTTGAAAAGCACAGCAGAGCAGAAGGTATTGAACGCCAGGTGAAGGAGGAGTTATCTGTCTACAGTAGGCAACTAGGATTTAATAACTAGCCTTGAATTTATTTTGCACTCAAGTGTAAAGAATGTTTTAATTAATTATATCAAAATGACTTTAAAATAATTATTCTAAAAGATTGAGTTCTGGTTTTAAATGATTATTTTAAATAATAATTTGAATGTTCTTTTTTCTCCCTAAAATGGAATTTACCTTTCAAGTGCTAAATTTTCTTCCTCCATCAAGTTGATAAAAATCACACTATGTCCCCCCTTCATTATTCTCTCTCTCTCTGTCTTTTGCCTCCTATCTGAGACAAATTAACATTCACTGAAGAAAGTGATGAAAGGAGTTTAAGAAACATAAGAAGCCAGTATTTTGACTGAAAGTGTAATATATGTCAGGAATATAAAAAGGTTGCTCTCTCCAGAACCCCTATGCGTGGATGTAGATACATTAAATGTTAATTATTCTGGGTGTGTTTTATGTAAGCCCCTTGATTGAGTAACCATCAGTTCAACGTCATGCTAATTCACTTGTCTATTCAATATTACAATATAGCTTTAATTTTAAGTTTTATTTTTGGAGGGAGGGAAAGGATTTATGAATAGCAACATAAAATTTCTTATATGGTGACTCATCTAGTCAAGATTTTGATTGCAAGGAAAAGAAACTAACAGACTGGATTCTGTGAAGAAGGAAGAATATAGTTAATGTAAAGACACAAAAATCAGGGAAACAGTGTAACTGATCTTGTTGGATTTGTAAAACTCTAGAATTAGGCAGTTCTTCGTGTGGCTGTATAATCATTCATCTCTGTTTGTCTCTGTGTTTCAGCTATTTGCCTGCTTCTCTGTCTATAATTACTGCAATTTTCTTAGTCATCACTTTGCACTTGATCCAAAATGGCTTCAGTCCCTAAGTCCACATGACACTTTGGTTCAAGCTCATCTGTAACTGATTAGATTCCCTGTTTTCTTATGAACAGATGCATTTCAAATATGAATATTAATGTCTTCTATCAAGGGAATGAATCAGGTGCCACTGGGTCACATTTTCACACCTATTGCAGTTGGATTTTGTGAGAGTACTAAGTGTGTAGTTAAGGAAGGCTCTTTAGAAAGAGCTGTCAGGAGACAAAAATAATCATGTTTGGTGTATTGATTGATTCATTTATGATAATCATTCACTCAACAAATATTTCATCGAGCACTTATTATACACCAAACAGTATTCTAAGCACTGAGAATAATGCAGAGACAAAACAGACCAACAAAATCCCAGTGTCCCGATGGAATTTCTCTTATCATAATCTTTAACCCTTTATTTCAAAGATAATTGGGAAAAAAAAATAGAATAGCAGTGTCCTCATACTGTAAATACAAGGTATTAAAATAACAATACATGTGTATGTGTCTTTATGTGTATATGTAATATGTACATTATAAATGTGCTAAATTGCTTCAGTTGTATCCAACTTTGTTAATTGGCTATGCTGTGCTGTGCTTAGTCAGTCAGTAGTGTCTGACACTTTGTGACCCCAGTTAGAACTGGACATGAAACAACAGACTGGTTCCAAATAGGAAAAGGAGTACGTCAAGGTTGTATATTGTCACCCTGCTTATTTAACTTATATGCAGAGTACATCATGAGGAATGCTGGGCTGGAAGAAGCACAAGCTGGAATCAAGATTGCCGGGAGAAATATCAATAATCTCAGATATGCAGATGACACTACCCTTATGGCAGAAAGTGAAGAGGAACTCAAAAGCCTCTTGATGAAAGTGAAAGAGGAGAGTGAAAAGGTTGGCTTGTAGCTCAACATTCAGAAAACAAAGATCATGGCATCTGGTCCCATCACTTCATGGGAAATAGATGGGGAAACAGTGGAAACAGTGTCAGACTTTATTTTTTTGGGCTCCAAAATCACTGCAGATGCTGATTGCAGCCATGAAATTAAAAGACGCTTACTCCTTGGAAGGAAAGTTATGACCAACCTAGATAGCATATTAAAAAGCAGAGACATTACTTTGCCAACCAAGGTCCGTCTAGTCAAGGCTATGGTTTTTCCCGTGGTCATGTATGGATGTGAGAGTTGGACTGTGAAGAAAGCTGATCGCCGAAGAATTGATGCTTTTGAACTGTGGTGCTGGAGAAGACTCTTGAGAGTCCCTTGTACTGCAAGGAGATCCAACCAGTCCATTCTAAAGGAGATCAATCCTGGGAGATCAATCATTGGAAGGACTGATGCTAAAGCTGAAGCTCCAATACTTTGGCCACCTCATGCGAAGAGTTGACTCACTGGAAAAGACTCTGATGCTAGAAGGGATTGGGGGTTGGAGGAGACCGGGACGACAGAGAATGAGATGGCTGGATGGCATCACCAACTCAATGGACATGAGTTTGAGTGAACTCCAGGAGTTGGTGATGGACAGGGAGGCCTGGCGTTCTGTGATTTATGGGGTCGCAAAGAGTCGGACAAGACTGAGTGACTGAACTGAGACTGTTGCCAGCCAGGCTTCTCTGTCTGTGGGATTCTCCAGGCAACAATACTGGAGTGTGTTGCCATGCCCTTCTCCAGGGGTTCTTCCTGACCCAGGGATCGAACACAAATCTACTGCAGCTCCTGTATTGAAGGCAGATTCTTTACCACTGAGCCACCGGGGAAACCCTTAATTTGTAAATATACTCATATTTGCTTTTACTTAGTTAACTGTCAATGGTGTGTAAGTGGGAGTATGTGTGCGTGTTTCTGTTTATATTGGAAACAGTAATTGAGGTCTTTGGATTTTAAATGGCATCTAATTTGGAGACTTTGATGTAGCCTCTTTTAACTTCCAATGAAAATGATTATGAAAATACACCCTCCCAAAATTGCAATTAGAAAAGCAAAAAGCCCAGGACCAATAGTGACTGATGCCAGAATATTAAAGAACCAGTAAATTAGATTGAAAATATAAATAATAGATCATCCATCTTATGTCATTCTACAAGTAAATAAAAATAATTTCTTGGATTTACCTGGACCAGAAACATATCTATATGTAACTATCTTAAGTTTTTTTTTTTTAAAGAAATGTACCAGTATACACAAAGTAAGAGCAGAATTACAAAGTTCGGAAATATACAAGTTTGCAAATACGTACATATTTGAGCTGGAGTAAAATAAGCACATCCTGTTATCAACATATGTAATCAGATATGTCATTTTGTAAGTAGGCATTAATGTCAGTGGTTCCAATTCTGAATCACTACTATTTTGCCCCCAGTTACAGTGTTTGTATATACATAAAAAATAATAAATCAATTATTTTCTTTTTTTAAAGCTTGATATTGATTTAGCTAATAATGTTAGTGGAGTGTTTGAATTCTTGAATATATGTTTTAATGCTCACTTTTCAGCTTTGAGGTTTGAGGTTAGATATTTCAAATCAGAGATTCTGAAATTATTAGAAACGTGGTTTTGAAATTCTAATGTATCTATATTAACTATAAATGACTATCCTTCCTTAATAAGTACTAGATATACTTTTCATTGGTGTCTCAATTATGATAATAATACATGGAAAAATTCTCATTAAGAAGATTAATCAACTCACAAATATGTAAAGTAAAAGATGAAAATCCTTTTTTAAAGAGGCTTACTTTTACTTCCTTATCTCAGAGGTAATTAGTTTACTAGTATTTGGTGTATATCCTTCTGGTTCTTTTCCTCTAATTGGCATAAATATGTATCTATATTCATATGCACATTTAAATTCATATTAAAAATATTTCTCTGAAAAGTTGAGATTTTTAAAAAAAGCTTTTCACCTACCAATATTTCAGGTGTTTTTCCAAGTCGTTCTTAGAAATCTATACTATCCCAGAAACATGGTATATATTGAAGCTGGGCCTTAACGATTATATGAGAAATATTTTTACTTCTTTAAGTTTGATATGATACAAAGCTTTTAGAAAAGTTTAAGATAGAAATGAGATATAATTGCATTTCAGAAGGGACTTCCAATAATATCTCCTTGTAAATTGCAGACCTGGTGAAGAATATTTTATTACATTTTCTAAAGATTGAATATGTGCATAGCTGTGTTGTGCTAAGTTGCTTCAGTAGTGTCCAACTGTTTGCAGTCTTGTGGACTGTAGCCCGCCAGACTTCTCTGTGCATGGGATTCTCCTGGCAAGAATCCTGGAGTGGATTGCCGTGCCCTCCTCTTCCCAATCCAGGGTTTGAATCCACCTCTCTCATTGTGTACTAGCATCAGCAGGCAGTTTCTTCACCACTAGTGCCACCCAGGAAAAAGCTCAAAGTATATGTGAGCAACATTTAAAGAGCTCTCTTCACGTTACAAAGTATTTTCTATAATTTACCCCCCAAATTTAAAAATGATAATAACCTGTAAATTTACTATTATTTCTGTTACAATAAGGAAATCGAATCTCACAGACTTTTAATGAGTTATTCAAAATTACACATATGTGAAAGGCAGAAACTGAAATTAAGGGCTCACATCTTGAGACTCTAGGACAGAGTGCAAATTCGACTTTTGCTCTTCAAAGTTGCTGTAGACTTTTTCCACATTTGATTTTTGAATAATAAATATTAATAGTAAGTGCTTTCTTTGTATCTGAAAAATTTTAGTTATTCCAACACTTCTGCTTTCAAAAATATTAAAAGTAGAATTTAGCAAGCTTTTTAAATATCCCAGTTATGAAATGTGTTTGATGATATGAGAATTTTATTCTATAAATATGTTTAACATTTAAGATGGGAAAATTTAAGTTTAGGCTATATGATCCAAAGTAACTTGTTATATTAGTTAAATCATGAAAATTTCCATCAAAGCATCTCTTGGTTTTAGGTGATCAAAATAGGTGTTCCACGCATTTCTTTTACAATTTTCTGTTGGTGGTTGTAACCTTGGTCATAAGAACATGTGGAAATTGAATGAACTAGCAACTTGCTGAAACATGACCCAGTTCCCTGATTCTTAGCAGTTGGATCCATGTCTTCATGAAGCGCTCCTCTTATTTCAGTTACAAAGGTGCTGAACAGCATGCCTCCAGGCTTTGCTAGAACTTGCCAGAAATGAGAAGCCATCACTATCAACATGGTCATTAGTTAACATTTGTTGACTGAGTGCCAGCAACGTTTTTGGTGTTACAAATGCACAGAGAAAGACACTGTTCCTTTCAAGAGGAATTGGTTTCCTTTTGGCGGGTGGGAGAGAGGATTTGGTCTGAATGTTCTTTTCCTAATGGGAGGTAAGGGTAGGAATGGGATGACTGGCAGTCATCTTGGGTCTCTTTCTACATACAGTGATGTCACTCTTACTTGCTTATTAGTTGATAGTATATATAATGAACTGTTAGTCATGTCTGACTCTTTGTGACCCCGTGGACTGGAGACTGCCAGTCTCCTGGGTCCCCCACATTACTGGCAGACTTTTACCATCTGAACCATCAGGGAAGCCCAATGTATATAATACATAGAACAAAACTGACTTCCCTGGTGGCTCAGAAGGAAAAGCATCCACCTGCAATGGAGGAGACGGGGGATCAGTCCTTGGATTGGGAAGATAACCCTGGAGAAGGCAATGGCTACCCACTCCAGTATTCTTGCCGGTGAATTCCATGGACAGGGGAGCCTGGTGGACTACAGTCTATGGGGTTGCAGAGTCAGACATGACTGAGTGACTAACACTGTCACTTTCATACATACATACACAAGCATAAACAAAAAGTATGCATAAATTTCATTTTATTGGAAAAATTTAAGAATATATTGCTTTTTTGGCTTTTGGAGAAAAAGTCATATCCCCCAGAATATCTAAGTGTCTGCATTGTATATTTATTAAGATATACCCATACTACTAATATAGAGAATGTGCTTAAAAAATTATGCAGAGGTGAGAGTCCCTTAGGACAGCAAGGAGATCAAACCAGTCAATCCTAAGGGAAATCAATCCTGTATATTCATTGGGTTTCCCTGGTAACTAAGCTGGTGAAGAATCCGCCTACAATGGAGGAGACCCTGGTTTGATTCCTGGGTCAGGAAGATCCCCTGAAGAAGGGGTAGGCTTCCAGTATTCTTGGGCTTCCCTGGTGGTTCAGACGTTAAAGAATCCACCTGCAACATGGGACACCTGGGTTTGATCCCTGAGTTGGGAAGATCCCCTGGAGAAGGAAATGGAAACCCACTCCAGTATTCTTGCCTGGAGAATTCCACAGACAGAGGAGCCTGGTAGGCTACAGTCTGTGGGATTGCAAAGAGTCAGACACAGCTGAACGACTTTCACTTCACTTCACTTCATATTCACTGGAAGGACTGATGCCTAGCTGAAGCTCCAGTACTTTGGCCACCTGATGGGAAGAGCTGACTCATTAGAAAAGACCTTGATGATGGAAAAGACTGAGGGCAGGAGGAGAAGGGGCCGACAGAGGATGAGATGGTTGGATGATATCACTGACTCAATGGACATGAGTTTGAGCAAACTCTGGAACATGGTGAAGGACAGGGAAGCCTGGCATGCTGCAGTCCATGAGATCACAAAGACACGACCTGGTGGCTGAACAACAAATTTGTATACGTAAATATTTTTATACGAAAGTTATCCAGCCTCTCTAAAGAACAGGACACTTCTCTACATTATCTGAACTGACAATTAGTATTCTTAAAAGATTAATTAAAGAGCACTTTTTAGACCCTTTTCTATATCTAAATCTAGAGAAGTTTTAACTTCATTTCACTCAAGTTATTTAAGAGGCAGTCACTGAGAGTAGCTGTTGGCTATAGCAAAATGTGATGGTGACAGAAAGATATACCTTAACACTTGAAATTAAAATTTAATTCTGAAAGTGAAACTCAGGGAAAATCAATGAGTTAAGTCATATCAGATAAGTGACCAAAGAGTTTAGGAAACATACAAATGTTTGGGTTGGGTGTGTCTTTATTATGCTTTGCTTATATTAACATAAAGATATAACTTAATCACTTATATTAAACTCATTGTGAAATTGAAAAGGTTTGAAGAGAATGGAGTCTTGAGCCTGGCAATACAAAGATAAGATTTTGTTTGGAAAGTGTTAATTTTGTGTTTCTACTGTTAAGGTTTTTGAGAACATTTTTAAAAAGAACTCCCCTATTCACACCATACTTCGAAATAAAACAGGTAAAAGCAAAGGAACTCTAGATGAAACAGTACAAGGTACCTGGCCTTCACTTTGCCCTGAGTTGGCTTGAGGCAACTTTGCGAAACCACAGGACTCCTAGGAATTTAGTTTGAAAACCATCACCCTTGGAAGCATAACCCCTAGTCATGGCAGAAAGAGGCTTTAATTATAGGAAAAGGGCATGGGAACACTAACTAGTTAGTTCTTCTGATTCTGAGTACAGTAAACAATCTCATGAAAATGTTACAGTATTCTGATTTGCTCAGGGTTTGTGTTTATACTTTATTAATAAAATAGCATCCTTTTTAAAATAGTTTTTGAATTTCTTTCTTATATCAATCTCCTGTGAGGATAGTTAATGTGAGTCCAGCCTTGAAAGACCAGATATTCTTGTGCTTGTCTTGGGATTAAAATTTTAAAAAGGAGACGATAACTAGCCTTTTGTATTTAGGGCTGAGCCCACACCATGACTATAGGAAGTTTGTGCCAATCTGTGGTGCCTTGCGACAGTTAATTTGAGCTCTTTTATTGATTAAAATGGTGGTGCTGGGATCCACTATAAAAGTAGTATTTTATGCTTACTCCTGTACCTCTTAGAAGTTCTATGAAAAGATGATTACCTTTTAGTTGAAAAAACAGATTTGTATTGCCCCACTCCATCCATCAACATCTTTCAGAACTTTTTTTTCAAATTACAAATCTATTAGTTATGCCTAAATGTTATTTCATGAAGAAGACACATTTGTGAAATATTAAAATACATTTTGTGAAGTATCAGTTTGTAAAATAGTGATCATAACTCTGAAGACCCTGTTTGTAATATACATGGGATAAAAACGCTAGAAAGCAGCTATTTCTATTCTCTAAGCAAGTCTATTTTTTATATATGTTTTTTGCCTGGCGTTTTCAAAATAGTTTAAGATTGTTTATTAATATGTAGCCTTTGGTTCCCTGAGCTGTGAGATAAATCATGCTTTTTCTTTCTTATCCCTCGAGCAGAAATTTGGCTTTTCTGTTATTTGTCATAGCTTCTCACTTGTGTGTTCTTTCAATCTAACATGTTACCTTATTCTAGAAAGATGTGTCTTATAAAAATAGAAATAAAAAGACAAGAAAAGTTTACTTAAAAATATTCAGTTGAAATCTCCCCTTGGTTTAACTATATTTTAAATTTACATTTCCTCTAGTAATCTGATAACTAAATTGCTTAGTTTTTTTTTTTTAATTTTTAAGTGATTTATTATTTGCCCACAAATGGAAACATAGCTAACAAGTATTGAATGTTAAACTGTGTGGTAATTGAGAAAAAGAGAGATATTTTGAGTATCATTTCATCCATGGGAATCACTTTGGCATACAAACAGAGTAGAGGAGAATGAACTAAAAAAAAAAAAAAGGAAATTTCAAATAAATGCCTATTACAAGGGAAAATAAATTTCTACATCATTTAAAAAGGTATTTATATTTGCTACTTTCCATTGAGGCCTTTTTATATGTGTGAGGACTAAGTATTGGTTTTGTAGTCGGTTAATATCCATTATTCTATTATCACCATCCTCAAAGAACACTAACCTGTCAAATAATCATCAAATAATCTGGATTTTCTTCCAGATCTACTACTAACATGATGTGTGATGATGAACAATTGCTATCATTTTGGAGATTCAGCTCCAAAGCTGGCATAATACATGTCATACTTTCCTCAGAATGATTCCATGAGGCTAAAATAGTACCTGTAAACATAAACTTTTAGAAAACATAGCACTAATGCATGGTGGTATTCTTCACTACAAAGGCACCAAGATACAGTGGTAATAAGCGCAGGCTTTGCAGACAGATTTTCTTGGTTCAGATTGTAACTCTTACTTGGCCTTGAGCAAACTGCTTACTATTAGAGTGCCACTATTTCTTCATCTGTAGAACAGGGCTAGTAATAGTCCATCCCTAATAGTGTTGTTGTGAGGATTAAATGAGATAATATTGTAAAGCATTTAGTACAGAGGCAGGGACATTGTAAGTGTTCCTTACTCTTAAAAATCAATATTTAAATATCTCATATAAATAACTAATTTTGAATTACTCAGTGATGCTTGCTTCAAGCATTCAAGACTTGTTAAAAACAATTCAGACTGAAATCTTCTGGTTCAGATCACAAATGGCATAGTGGAATTTATTCCCTTTAGAAAAAGGAGGTCTTGAGGACACTGTCTAGGCTACAGGAAATCCCAAGAAATATTCTCAAGTTTCTTTTCAGCTGTGGTGCCATCTTTCTGAACCTACAAGTTCAAACTGCTTTTAAATAAATCACTCAGTTCTTCCTCCTCCCAGCAGTACTTTCATCAGAATCATCATTTGATCAAAATGAAAACTCCCCAAATCATGGCAGTTTTCAAGACAACATTTCTTTATACCTGGTTTTGAATTTGTGGGCAATGCCACCACCCACCCCCCCCCCCCCCAGTCTGTGTAATGTTTTTTGCTATGACAGGGCCTCACTGGGGAAATCCTACCTGAAGATAATAGCCTGATGTATTAAATGTTGCCAGTATTCCATTAATATTAAGTAATTGCATAACAGCCTTTTTAAATACTAAGTTAAAAGGGATACATTAATATTGAGTACACTGCTACTGTAAAGTCCATTCTCCTCCTGATTTCCAAGTAACACCATTTAAGTGCCAGCCTACTATTACAAGAGTTTACTATTTTATTCCTGCTCCAAAATGGCATCAACAGTGATGGGGTGCTTTCAGGGGATTGTTGAACAGAATTTTTGCAACAAAGGGCGAAGCTTGAGGAAATGCAGAACAGCTCCGGTAGGCATGGCAAGGCTTTATCTCAGCACTTCTCAAATCCACACACCCCCTAATCAAGCAAGCAGCTTTATGGCATGCGCAATTGCAAGTGAAGTCTAACCGACTTCCGCAGGGCTGGCTTCCACAGGATTTCCTGTCCAAAAAAGACCGGTGGTCCTCAGTAGCTAAATGGTTACAGAACCATCAAGTTAGCCAGGCGCCCCCTCCCCAGCGTGTGTGTATTAAAAACAGGGGACTCGAAGTGACCAAACCCTGTCATTTGCACATTCTCTCTGTGGACTTCTTCATTTCCTTTCTCTTCATTGGATAAGAGGGGGGGAAAAAAACCACCCAGCTGACATAAAGCCTCCCTCCTTAGTATCAATTTGTTCAAGGTGTCTTTTCCCTGGGAGGTTATTTACAGGCTTCTCGCTGCTTAGCTGGTCTCGCCTGGTGATCACTTACTGAAAGGAGAAATCTGCCCTTTCGGGGTGAGCTGTGCCTTTAACCCCCTTGGCCGGCTCTTCCTGGGAGGCGAGCGCGGCGCGCTGCAGTGTCTGGGAGCCCACCTAGAGGGCCCCCTTGACGCCAGCACATCGCCGGCCGGGAGGCAGCCTCTGCAGCCGAGCGGGCTGCTGCAGAGTTAATGTACAGTACCACGGAGCCTGCAAGTGTCCTGAGCGGTTCAGAGCCGGCTGTCAGGCACAGCCCCGGGCAGACGAGGCGGCTGCGACGATTCCAAAGGTTCTGCTGGAAATTCGGCGCTGGGGGACCCCAGCGGGAGCCTGTTGCCATTGTGTTTTAAAAGCATGCAAGGTCTGTATAGCTCGGGCGTGAGAATCTTTCAGAAGCTGTCAGAGCATCCGAGTAAATGACACCTACTGGGAAATTGAATTGGGGGTAAAAGAGAGAAGAGAGGAGAAAGACAGCGGGGGGGTTAGAAATTCTTAGACAACGTCTGAGTTGCAGCTGTGAAAATTCATTTTCTTTCCAAGACAAAATATGAAAAGCCCGCACATGGGTTTGATAACAACAAATTAGAGGGGTTTCTGCAGGGAGAGGATCAATAGCTTAGTCATTTGACTGAAAGAGAGCAGGCAGCCTTATTATGGGGCTTGGCAGCAGAAATGAATGTTCTCCTGACAGCACCTTCTGAAGTCATGATGGGAGCTCCTGGTGATCCTTGCCTTCCTACTTTTGCAGTTGAAAACCAGCCATTCTGAGACGGGGAGAGAAGTTGGCTTTTGGTTATCCATGGTTCCTAGCCCCTCTGCCCAGGTCTTTGTCCGACACGTCTCAGAAGGCAACACTGCGTTAAAGTGACCACACATGAATATGTGCCTCAGAAAGAAGAAAAAGCAATATTCATTTCTAAAGGACAGCATGGCCAAGCAACCTGAAGTTTTCCATTTCCCTTCTAACACCTCTTTAACAAGGATAACAAGAAACTGTCTTTTGACTCCTTTTTTCCCACATTCCAGAGTCCTTCCTGCAAATATGCATTAATTTCCACTCCAGGCAGTTGGATTTTACTGGGACAATATTTGCCAACATTTAGGATTAGCGATTGAACTGGTTATTTTAGTTAAGTTGACTAAACTAGTGGAACCTTAATGGGTGGACCCATGCCTGCAGTGCTCTGTGATGTTTCTTTCTTCAAACGCTGGAAGGGCTTTTGTTGTTGCTCTTTGCTTTTTGGGGGGGATTTTTTTGGAATTCAATACTTGTTGCAATAATTGCCCATGACAGCTGCTCAAACAGGAGAGTTGGAATTCATCTTTGAAAATCACTACATATAACATACAAGACAAGGAAAATATTAATGACGGAAGATCTGCCAACATGATGCATGTGAACAGTTTCCCCTTTAGAAGGCATTCCTGGATATGGTGAGTAATCAGTACCCCCTTCAGTTGGTAATACTCAGAATTATAAAATTCCGTGACAGGTACCAGAGGTGGATTTGTCTTGAACAAGGATATCAATCTCACGTGACGATGAAAAGTGAAGCATGTTTAAAAACAAATATTTCTGAGAAAGTATTGGTTATGCAATAACAAATTACTTGTTAATATAAAAACATTCCAAATAAGTCAGGTATGAGGACATTGACAAGTGCTAAAATTTCATGGAGAGACAAAAAAAAAAAGAAAAGCCACAGCAACTTTGAGAATGGCAACTATTTAACTAATAAGTAAAAGGAAAAAGGAAGTTTAGGATTTGGTATTTGCTCTTTTGTCTTTTTTATAATTTGCAAATTCCCTGGGGAAGGACACACACACACACACACACACACACACACACACACACACACACACACACACACACACACACACACACACACACACACACACACACACACACACACACACACACACACACACACACACACACACACACACACACACACACACACACACACACACACACACACACACACACACACACACACACACACACACACACACACACACACACACACACACACACACACACACACACACACACACACACACACACACACACACACACACACACGCATCTCATGTCAGTTTGTTTGGTCTTAGGTCTTTGAAAATTTCCAAAAGAAGGTTTAAGGGAAAACTTAGAATGCTGACTCAATTTTAAAATGATGTTAAGATATGTTGGTGCCTGAGATTTAAGGAATATTTTAACTCTTCCGGAAATATTTCTACCAGAATGAGCCAATTTCATAGAATTCTAACAGATGAATCATGAGATGCTTGGACTCTCATGGAACTTGCTTAGTGCAATGATATTTGGTCATGTATTAAGGTTCAACGTAATGAATTAAGGTCCACTGGCATGTGACATCATGCACC
Organism: Moschus berezovskii; assembly: GCF_049115385.1. Classification (NCBI taxonomy): domain Eukaryota; kingdom Metazoa; phylum Chordata; class Mammalia; order Artiodactyla; family Moschidae; genus Moschus; species Moschus berezovskii. The sequence continues at coordinate 57,830,965 of NC_142477.1, read as the reverse complement.
ATTTCTTGTTAGAGTTTATGATTAAACGTTTATAGGAACTAGTTGCTGAGGGTAGTATAAGGGCAAAGCTCACTATTTAAAAATTGCTTGTTTTCACCACACCTTTAGGGTTGACTGGATTCATAGCAGAGACTTTGTGAATGTATGGTGAAGGTACATTTTCAGGTTTTGTGGCTTACTAATACTGTTTGGTTTGAATACTGCAATGTATCTCATTTTGAAAGTATGTTTCTCGGGTATATTTTCTGGCTGGGCTTAGAATAAGTGGTATTCATCAAAATACAGGTTTCTGAGGGCTTTCTAGTTACTTTTATGACAGTATCTCAAATGAAAGCGTCCTGATATTTTGAAACTCCACCAAAATCCCCTACTGGTTTATTACAGATGTTTCAGCTTGTTGGCTAAAAATCAGTTACAGAGAAGGGTGAGTGACATCCTCTGTCACTGGGCAGGACTCCTTTTCTGTCAGTATCAGATGGATCCAGAATCGACACCATGGCGTATCTTCCTTCTCTGCCATCCAGAGCCACTGTCCCAGGCCCTAATGTGCTTGGGAAGGAGCCTGGGTGACATGCCTGCAAACCTCAGTGGCCCACTTCCAAGTGCATCATCAGAGTTCCCGACTCGGGAGCTTCGGTGCTTTCGCCTTGCTTGTCCTGATGGTGAGGGTCAGACACAGCAATGAGATCTTTGTCATTCATTGAAAAGGTCCTGGAAACAATCCTTGGCACATAGTAGGCATTTGTCAAAATTTTTTTTCAACAATTACTTATGCCTTCCTTCTGGGTTAATTTTGTACCTATCAAGATTCGTTTAGGGGAAAATAAAATTAGCATTCTCATTTCTATAAAGTGTTCTTTGCTGTAAATCAACAGTTTTTATTCTGCCTAAGCTTTGCTGTTTGGGTCTATTTGTTTATGTTGTAATAGGAAGGATGCAATTTACTCTTTGAATGCCTAACATTATAACCACCTTTTATTTTATTGTTGTTGCATTTACCTCTGCTTTTGACTGGAAAGAAACGAACTATTCAACTCTGTAGTTTTTGAAAGAATGCAAATGTGCTTATTCATTCTCCTTTAAATCTGTAACATATATGTTTGAAAACTGTATGCAGAAGTTGAGAGCCTTGGTGGTTTCCTTTTGTGCCTGGAGCTAGGTAACCCTTCATACATTTCACTGCATGACGTGCCGATTTGTTGATGTCGTGGCTAAACAGAGCCACTGTGGAGTGTTAGTGTTCTGTGTATCTATTCTTGCTTGGGCCCTTTAGAAGGATTCATTAATAAGATATTGAACTCAAAGGAAGAAGGTGGTGACTTTTTCCAGGTGACCAATTAATGTTGTGCTTGGTCTCAACTTCCCCAATTGTTGTTTCTTTCTTATTTATAACCTCACCTCTCAATACCATGGTAAGAGAGTCTAGGTGTTTCTTGACAGAAGACCTTCTTTCCCTTTGTCCTGCTGTAAGAGTCCTGTTGGATTGAATTCCATGCTCATGAATGGTCCTGCTAAGAAGAAAGGATTTGCCCAGTTGTTCTGCTTTGCATCTCCAAATCTTTTTCCTCATTTTCATACGCAGGTCTTTTTTTTCCCCCCACAAAGAGGGCAGATCAGAAGTTGGCAACAGCTCAATGCCAGGGAATAATAAACATTTTAAAGGAGATGTGTGTCTTAGGTTTCACAATCTAATCTCTATGAAGGCTCTAAACCCTTTGGATGGGCAGGGTACAGAGATGCACACTTATTTTTCTTCTACTTTTTGAAGGAGCAAGGAGGGAAATTTGAGATGCAAGAGGTCTAAGAGGAGTCTTCAAAAGTTCATCAGAGGTAATGGTTCCAGTAGAAGCCTAGTGTAGAGTTCCTTCTCGTATTCTCATCCTCCTGCTCCGGGGCTGGTATGTTGATGGTTGAGCAATAGTATGACAAATTCTTAGTTTATTGGTTACAAGTTAAAGTTAATAAGTGGTCTTATTACTTGTCTTAATAGAACACTACCCTTTGAGAGCTAAAAGAGTGGTAAGAAGAATGTGCTTTCCTTGTTTAAATCTACATTAGAAAAATTTGCTGGAGGATTTTTATTGCTAAGGCTTCTTTCCATTACACTTTTCAACCTTTTCAGTGCCAAACCAAACAAAGATAATGGTTCATCTCACTCCGTAAATACGTACTATATAGTTAGCCCTTATTTTTTATTCTGGCTAGTTGTGAGAATATAGTAGTAGCCTAACAATTCAGACATGGGCCTTCTTGCATGGCTGAAAGAAGGGAAATGTAAGTCAGCTTTCTAGGAATTTAAATTTCATCTCGTAGCAACGAAGAGGACTCTTTAGAAACACCAGGCACAGAATCATTATGCAGGGGTCCAATAAGAGGGACATAACATAGTGTGCCTAGCGTGTGCTTGTAGCTTTTTGCTTTATTTAAAAATGCATAACAAATTTGCATAATCTGATTTATAAATACTCTGGAATTTCATGCCAGAAATGCCTGTCCCATCTTGCATGCCATTGAATTTTACATATATAAAATTTAGGAGGGCATTTTATTGAAATACCTTGGCATCCTTCTTATGATGAACTCAGAAGACTCAGAAGACAGAGGGAGCTAGAAGCCAAAGGAGACTCAGAAGACAGAGGGAGGTAGAAGCCAAAGGCCCTGCCAGGGAAGGTAGTTCTGTACTGCTCTGTGGGCTCCTTTGAGGAAACCTTGGGAGATTTGGGACCAGTGACTGTGGATGGTGGTGGGCTAATTGAGGCTTAGGATTTTATTTGTTAAAGTCCACACATTTAAGTACTTTAACCAAACTCTCTTTGTGATACCGAGACCTCACTTTGATCAAGAGGCAACATGGGGTGATTATAGCACTTTGACTATTTTTCATTTTTCTAGGCCCTCACAACCTTTCTTTGGACTTGCCCTTTCCCGGTTCCTAATAAGATTTAATCTAGTGGGTCATGATTTGGTTGTTCCTCAGTAAAGCAAGAGTTCACCTCACATACTAACTCAGTTTGTTTTGTTTTTTTTGACCTAATTCATTTATTGAATGAAACAAGATATAAGTCAATATATCAATAATGTTGTGTGCATTGATGTATGTATGCATATATATGTGTATGTATAAAATTTCAACCATAAATCCAATGTGTAAATAATCAGAGAAAGGCAAGATGGCCTACTTCTTAATGAAAGTATGGTCCTTCTTATCTAGACTGTTAAAATCACATCTTTGAAGTTTTTCTTCTCTTCATATGTCAAAACTATAGAAACTCAACCCAGAATTGCGTTTCCTAGAGTTTAGGTTTTATTCACTACATGTAACAGTCTCACTTGTCTTACAAGAGTTTTAGTGGGTGGGAGAAACATTGTGTTTGATGACTGTATGCTTTGAAGGACACAATGGATTAAGTCTCCTGCCAGATAACAGAGCTCTGCTCATTTTCAGTTCAGTTCAGTTCAGTCGCTCAGTCGTGTCCGACTCTCCGCGACCCCATGAGTCACAGCACGCCAGGCCTCCCTGTCCATCACCAACTCCCGGAGTTCACCCAAACCCATGTCCATCGAGTCGGTGATGCCATCCAGCCATCTCATTCTCTGTCGTCCCCTTCTCCTCCCGCCCCCAATCCCTCCCAGCATCAGAGTCTTTTCCAGTGAGTCAACTCGTTGCATGAGGTGGCCAAAGTATTGCAGTTTCAGCTTTAGCATCAGTCCTTCCAATGAACACCCAGGATTGATCTCCTTTAGAATGGACTGGTTGGATCTCCCTGCTCATTTTAGTCAACCTAAAATTCTGCCAGTGTCTGCTTGTCTTCTAATGAGATTTCAGGTCATGGCTGACCTTGCTTTAGTAGCATCTGTTCCTCTGAGTGACAAAACTATCCAGAAATTCCAGAATCCACAAACAATTTGTCTGTGAACACTTATGACCAGTAAAGTTTAGCTCGAGCTCGTCAGTGTACAAACTCCTCGTGTTCACAAATCCCTGGGGCTCAGTGGTAAAGTCAGCCATTGTTTAAGGCATAAGTTTGGGTTTAGATACAACATAGCAAAGATTTTCCTTTAGATGAAATACGGATCCCATTAAACATCTAATTTTTTCCTCTTGACTTTCTATTTTACTCTCTTTTAGTGCCTTTAGCGTATAGTCTCCTTAATTTCTGTTAGTAATACCTTCTAATTTAAACATGCAAATGAAAATTCATTCTTTAGAATTTTGTAAAAACTTGATTAAGCAGTGGTGTGATAGAGGAGAAAAGTTGCCATCAGCAGTATCAGTGTGCCCACAACTTATGAAAATGAAATGTAATTTTCAGTTGCAGCAGACTTTCTGCGGTAGTCACATCGTTTGTGGACTTTACACGCTGACAGGTTACCTCCTCACTGGGCTGTGAGTGGGTGGCCCAAGACAGAGAGGTGTCAGACAATGCCCACATAGGAAAAAAGGGAGAAGGTGTTCTCCATCACGTGACAATGATAACTCTGGATTTGGGATGTTTTGCTTCTGTTGAATTCTTCACTCCCCACCCCTTTGTTTCTGCACTCACTCTAGCTGACTGAGTTACTCCCACTAATGCTGCCGTGTCCAGGTTCCAAGAAAAACAGCAAGGAAGGGAAAAAGGAAAATAGTTCAGAATTCCAAGGGGAAGATCCCAAGGAGGGGACTTAACAACCAGTTTCCCACTTGCCTCAGGCTAGAAGTTTCTTTCTTTCTTTTTTGAACAATAGTCACACTTCCTCTCTTCCTCTCCTCCTTCAGTCACACCCCGCAGATATTTGTGCTCATGGATACCCTAACTATAGAGTCATCCTACCTTTTCTTTTTTTTTAACCATAGCTCCAAAATGTCACCAGGCCAAAGTTAATTTCTATAACTATTTACCACTCAATGGACTGTTAGATGGGCTTCCCAGGTGACACTAGCGGTAAAGAACCCACCTGCCAGTTCAGGAGACTCAAGAGAAGCAGTTTAGATCCCTGGGTCAGAAAGATCCCCTGAAGGAGGGCACAGCAACACTCTCCAGTATTCTTGCCTTGAGAATTCCATGGCCAGAGGAGACTGATGGGATATAGTCCATAGGGTCACAAAGAGTTGGGTGTAATGAAGCAACTGAGCATGCACTCATGCATGTGCACTCAGCTAGAATGATGTTTCTACTTGTTGCAGAAGTACCAGCCTATGAACATTCCCAAGGATATATATTTCACCTGGAAACTATATTGTGTAAAATTTGAGGATAAATGTTTGGTTTCAAAGATGGATAATCCAGATTCTATATGGTAGATTATTGGCTGGGGAAAAATAGTGAAAAACAAAACCCTTCCAGGTTTCTAACTCTGGTGTTACTGCTTTGTGCGACCTTGTGAAAGCTCTCAGAGCTCTTCACCACCTGTTGAAAACAATTCAGTGGCTGTTTACCGGCTTCATTTTGAAAAGTAGACCATGAAAGGAACTTTCATAGCACGTTGGTAAAAATAATTTATTAGACTGTTAAACAATGACATGCTAAAGTCTCTTGGGTGAATTTCTTAGCTATACATAACAAATATAACCACTAAGCAGTTCATGGATGAGATCAACACTGTTTGCACCCAGGCCACATGTTTTCACATAAATTACATCCATTAATGGCAGCAATAACTTTCAGAGGTGGGTCTTATTTGAACCCCTGTTGGCAGATGAGGAAAGTAAGGCCCACAGAGGGGAAAGAACTTGCTCCAAGTCACACGTCTATTACTTAGGGAAGCTGACCCCCTGAAAAACAGTTCCGGCCTCATTTGAAAACCCAGTGTCTTTTGATTCGCCATCTTGTTCTGTGGCAGATGCCAGTCTGTGGACCTTCTGGAAAATAGCTTAGTGGTATCACCAGAGAAAATAAGCAGATTCCCTGTTAGTTAGCACGCTGGGGAAGAACACGGAGTGCCCAGTGAATATCAAAGACCTTTCCCTGAGAAACCCTTCCTGTTCATGTTCAGACTGTGACCTGTACTTTGGCCATGTCAGCAGATCTTTTTGTGTTTTCTCAAAATTTTACAAGGAATTTGAAGTGACCCTTGTTCCCAGGGCCACTCTTGTCCTAGGGATTTTTTTTTGTGACTTAGGGAAAGGTGCTTCTTTGGGCAGGTATATTAGGAGAGATGCCCCACATCTCACGTATTAGGCAGGGGAATTAGAACTGCAGACTGTGGAGCTTGGTGAATGGATAGAGCTCCTGTGCAAAGCCAAAGGCAGCCCTTCCTTTGCCCACGGCACAGCCCTGGCCCTCCTTTGACCTGAGTTACACCACTACTTCAAAAGCAGATGTGCCAATCAGATGAGAGTACTTTGCTGCCAATAAAAATCATACAAGCTTTGGGTTTTCCTTACATCATTATTACTTTCTTCTACATATTCTAATTACAAGTCTTTAGGAAAAAAAATTTTTTTTGCACAGGTAAAAAATATTAACATTTTCTACAATTAGAGCTAATACAGAACAGCCAAAGAAACCTTTTAATCACAATATAGCTGTTGAAATGCCATTCTTAGTGAATTGGATTAGAACACGTGGATTAGAACATGCTGATCTGTTTGCACACAGGGGATGCCCAGATAAATATGATAACAGTCCTGCCCTGAAGATACTCACAGACGAGTGAGGAGAACATCCGCAGAAACAAATGATTGCTGAACGGTGGGAAGCACGTTAATACAGGAATGTACAGAATGTTATGGGAGTTTAAAGGAAGAAACCCCTTAACTGGCTGGTCTAAATACTTTTGAAAAGTCCAGAAATGAGGGACTTAAAGTTTGTCTGATGGCTTCAAGAGTTAGTAGTTACTGGCAACACCTTGGAGACTAGTTTAAGTTGGGGAGAGTTCTAGTTCATGGGGTTATAAAAGCACAGAAAACTAGTGCAGGCTACTCTCAAAATTTTGGACAAGAAAGACCCAAAAGTGGGGAGAGAGAAGGGAAGAAGGGGAGGAAACCCAGCAGTTAGTGAAGAACTCCAAATAGTTTTAAGCATCAGGGAGTATACCCCAAAGGAAATATCTAGAGATAGGACTGAAGACTGCATGAAGGACATTCCTTCCCCCAAGACAGGAGGGAGGTGAAGGAGGGTGGAGCCAATCTTGTAGAGATTAGGGAGTTCGAAGGGGAACACAAGGCGGTTTGGTCTCATGCTTTCTGTTTTCTTTGGGAGGTAGAGTTCAAGATCAGAATAAGATCTCAGAGGGAGGGCCATGAAAAGGGAGGTGAAAGAGCTGAGTCAAGTTACTGGACAGTTTCTGTGGGAATTGGAAAGGCTTCTGAAGGTGGAAGTGTCAGAGTGTCCAGTGAATTGGAAAGAGTTGATGATGCTAAATGAATATGTGGAGTCAATGAAGGATGTTTTACTCTGCTTTGAAAATTACTCACATAAAGTATTATGTTAAGAAGAGGGACAGCTATGTGACAGAAATGAAGCAATCCTTAATTACTAAATTAGAAACTGTTTTGTAATTAGCATTTCTCCTGTTGATTGTGTTTGGGGAATTCCAAAGAATGCAGAACCGACTTTATCATTGCTGTCTTTTCCTTGGTAGTGGTGGAAACTGCATTATGAGCACGTTAACTAGACTGTAGTTCCAGTTTCATGACCTGATTTAGGGTTGTGAGATTTTCTGAGCTACCTGGAAATAACTCTGGGGTGACAAACAGAAGTTCCAAGATTTGCACCTTGAACTTTTATCTTCAAATGAATAAGAATCACAGTGGGAAGAAAAGGCAAGATGATTCACTTTGCTCACTTTTTCCTAGGAGCCTACCTGTCTGTGGTTTATGATGTAATGTCACACTTCCATATAGATGTAACCTGCTTTTACAAAGATTTCTTCAGAATCCTTCTGAAGTTGACTTGAAAGTGTCACCAGTCTCTGAGAAACTTACTGAAAGCAACCAAACATCGTATGACTTTAGCCAGAACCAATATAGCCTCGTTTAAATATTTATAAATTTAAATTCTCTTTTATGTTTCCATGATACCTGAGGTAGGGGAGGATGACAAATATAAGATGTAAATTAAAGGAACATTTTAAGTAACCTTATAATTTTTTTAGATCATAATTATAAACCCTATCGTGTACGATGAGTTTGGGAGATGTTATGAATTCCTTTTATCTCTTGTCATTACTAGAACTTTCTCCCAGTTTAGCAGAATTTCTTCTTTAATATCCTTGTTTTCCAGTGCTCACAAATATTTTGTACAGTGCTTTTTGTGGGTATTTTGCTTCAGCTCCAAAGCTCTAAATAAGGTCCTGAGCAGTCCCAGTCACTTATAGGGAAACTTCATTATGCCCTCCCTTTTAGTTCATGTTTTTCTTAAATCTGAAGATGAGGGCATTGAACTGAATTATCACTGTGGTGCCACAAAAAAAAATGTCTACTGTTCTAAAGATTGCCTATCAGTTTACTCATTTCTGGCTTGTCTTACTGTCCTTCAGTTAAATGGAATACTGTGAAATAATGCATTGATCTAGAAGCTGCTCGAGGGCTCAAGTCTGATGTTTTTCTGGAGGAAAAAAAAAAGCCCCTCCTGCAGAAAATCCTTAGTCTCTCAGCCTTAGGTATTTGGCTTAATTCCTTCTACATGAAACTTTTAAATAGCAGCCTTGTTTGTGGGTAGGAAGGCAACTTGATGTTTATTAATGCCGATATCACCAGTAACTGGCCACTGTAATACATGAGGAACTTGCTCAACCAGGGATGGAACCCATGGCCTCTGTAGTGAAAGCACAGGGTCTTAACTACTGGGCAACCAGGGAAGTCCAGATCACCAGTAACTGAGAAAATATGCTGTGTCCATTATACTCCCGACTCTTCTCTTGGTAGATGTGCTCAAACTTAGCCTTGTTCATCCAGCCTCCATCTAGTCTAAAAAATGACATGGAGTGAAGCTCTCAGAATCAGATATGTAGTTTTGAGTTTTTTTGTGTATGAGTGCTTACTTAGTGCATTTGGAACAAATTGGCAACGTGATGGAGCAGCTATTGATGCTTTAGAGAAGAAACTTCGGCAAGTTGATAGTGGGCAAATTGGTAAGACGCCAGGGTCACTAAGTAATGGAAGAGACCTCTTACACATCATAAAGTATGGTCTTGGGAATTGAGTTCTAAGAGAAAAAAATAAATTTTGGAAAAATCACATTTTCTAGAAAGTAATCCAGGCAAGTTTAATTTTGAGAAAAGTAGAACGTTCTGGTGGATCAGGATGTCACTGTTTGAAAGACGGATCACATTTGGCCAGGCCTTCCTGCAAATCTTGCTTCCAGGACCTTTCTGGGACCAAGCTAAGCTGTGAGACTTCATGGTCACAGATCACGCTCCCTTCTCTTCATGGCAGCAGCCATCTGGACCGCTTTGTTCTACTTTCTGTCCTGAGCTCTGGCACAGTACTACCGCCCACAGGTGAAAGTGAAAGCTGCTCAGTCGTGTCCAGCTCTTTGCGACCCCATGGACTATACAGTCCACGGAATTCTCCAGGCCAGAATACTGGAGTGGGTGGCCTTTCCCTTCTCCAGGGGATCTTCCCAACCCAGGGATCGAACCCAGGTCTCCCACATTGCAGGTGGATTCTTTACCAGCTGAGCCACAAGGGAAGCCCAAGAATACTGGAGTGAGTAGCCTATCACTTCTCCAGCAGATCTTCCTGACCCAGGAATCAAACCGGGGTCTCCTGCGTTGCAGACAGATGGTAGTCTATAAATTTTTCCTCAGCTAATGAGTATATGCAAAGAAAAGGATGAATAACAAAAAATTATATAGTTGGGTATTATTTAATTAAGTAACCTTCTGCTTTATTCAAATAATGTTACTGTGCCATGTTTTGAGATGAAGCAAGGGAACTTATGCTATTAAAACAATAAAGATAATAAATACAATAAATATTTGAGACGTTAATGCCCGGTATAGACTAAACTTTTTATACACAGTGTCTCATTTAATCCTCCCCCAAATCCATGACAAGGGTGTGTTACCTGCTTCCTAAGGTGTGTAACCTTGGGTAAATTATCTAACCTCTTTTTGTGTTTCAGTTTTCCTCCTTGTGAAGTAGGTTTAGTAAATAGTGCTCACTTCTTTGGGTGACCTGAAGATTAAATGAGAGCACTTGCCACCCAATCAGGAACCAGAGAATTCTGGCTTTGTTATTGTGCAGTAGGAGAGTAGGCTGTGAAAGGCTAACCAGGGTGCCTAAGGAAGTCTGCTTGTTTAGCGGGAGGCCTCTTTTAACCCAGGTCTTCTCCTCAGTTCTCGATTGTTTGGAGGACTGGCTGCCTGCTTCTTGTGTATCATATATTTGGAACCCTTCAGCATGTGCTAGAAAAACATCTTGGGCTGAGTTTGAATTATGGGGAATAATGCATTTCTCATCGTCTCTCTAACCTCAATAAAAATCACCTACCCTTAGAAAACTTCTAGAAATTTCCATAAAAATCGTCATCTTGAACATAAATACTTCCCATGCACCTTGGTTTCTAATACTCAGGAGAGTTTAGCCACGTCTGCGGAGGCAGCCATCCTGCTGAACCGTGTTTATCTATATAATCCAAATGCCGTTCTTCCAAATCAACTCCTTATCTAAGGTACTCATTATTTCTTTAAAACCAGTAACCAGTTTATTCAATTTAAGGACAGGAATCTTTCTTTCCTTGAAGATGTCTATGTTTTCTCTTTCTGGGAAGACATTACTGGGTAAATTAATCTGTAGCTGGTCCATATCTTTGTTTATATGTCCATTTCTTCACTAATAATATTTATATTACATTTTAATTATTTTTTCGCAGTACATGACACAATTCTCAGCTGTAACCAAGCCTCCATATATGAGTCTTCTCTTTTCATACATCTTACACTCACAAGCTAGGTTCCAAACTAGTCCATCCTCCATGCCTCTTCTTTTGCCTGGAAAATGTATTGACTCTGTATTGTATACCATGAAGGCTTGCCAGGTGACACAGTGGTAAAGAATCTGCCTGCAAATGCAGGAGGTGCAAGAGTTGCAGGTTTGATTCCTGGGTCTGGAAGATGCCCTGGAGTACGAAATGGCAACCCACTCCAGTATTCTTGCCTGGAAAATTCTATGGACAGAGGAGCACAGGATCACAGAGTTGGACACAAGCTGAGCAACGGAGCACATACATTGTATATACCATACTGAGGAGGCCCTGCTCAACTGGGCTCTGCCTTTCTTGTCTAAAAGATACAGATCAGCTTCTGTTAGTATTAATGTAACCTTCCTTCCTAGTCTCCAAGAATACTGGAGTGGGTTGCCATGCATTCTTCCAGGGGATTCACCCAACCTGGGGATCAAATTCAGGTCTCCTACATTGCAAGCAGATTCTTTACTGTCTGAGCCACCAAGGCTCAGAAATACAGCCATTTTTAAGGGTATGTTAGAGAAGGAAACAGCAACCCACTCCAGTATTCCTGCCTGGAGAATCCCATGGACAGAGGAACCTCGAAGTCTACAGTCCATGGGGTTGCAAAGAGTTGGACACGACTGAGCCACTTTGCTTTCACTTTTAAAGGTATGTATACCGTTAAGTGGCTTCCCTTGTGGCTCAGGTAAAGTGTCTGCCTACAATGTGGGAGACCCAGGTTCAGTCCCTGGGTCGGGAAGTTCCCCTGGAGAAGGAAATGGCAACCCACTCCAGCATTCTTGCCTGGAAAATCCCATGGACAGAGGAGCCCAGTAGGCTACAGTCCATGGGGTCGCAAAGAGTCGGACACGATTGAGCGACTTCACTTCACTTCTTCATACCCTTAAATACATCCATATTTAATATTTTTATTCTCAAATTATTAGGCATTTATTAAGTATACTGTGGTGGCTCAGATGATAAAGAATTAGCCTGCAATGCAGCAGACCCAGGTTCGATTCCTGGGTTGGGAAGATCCGCTGGAGATGGGAATGGCTACCCACTCCAGTATTCTTGTCTGGGAAATCCCATGGACTGAGGAGCCTTGTGGGCCACGGTCCATGGGGTCACAGAGTCAGCCATGAGTGAGCGACTGAGCATGAGCATAAGTGCTGGGTAATTGTCATCTTTGAATATCTTACTTGAATATGTAGTTAACTCTCCATGTGCAATTGTTTAGTGTTTTTTTAAATCAGGAAATATATTTTATCAGACCTATTTCCTATGGATTACTTTTAGATTCATAAGTTGCCTTTGATTTTGGCAAATATATAAAGTCATGAACCCAAACTTTCTAGCATGTGAGCCTGACAAGTTGTTATAACCCCCATGTACCTTGGTTTCCTCGTCTGTAAAATGGAGTTTATAATAGTTTTTACTCGATGGGCTGTTATATGAGTGGAACGTTGTAACATATGTAAAGTGCATTTAACAGGCCTGGTGCGCAGATGCTCTCCCATGGCTAGTTGTTACTGGAACTGTTGTGCATCCTGTCGGGTTGAGCTCCCTCAGAAGCAGACCCCAAGAGAAGGACTTGAGTAATAATAGTTTACTACAGGAAACACTGGGGAGGGGGGCATATGGTGGTGGTGGAAAAGCAAGACAGGAAAGGGGAGGGAGGGCACACAGGGTGCACTCATGATCAGGTAACTGAAATAGGCACCTGAGCCTGTGTCCTGCTGGGGACCTCTCGGAGATGCTATAGAACTTGCTTCAGCGTGATCCTGTTCAAGAGATGAGGACGCTGCAGGATGTATCCTCTGACTCCCGTCTTCATTGGCTGATGGCTGCTCCTAGGAATAAAGTCCTGGTATTCCACTCTGACCTGCATGCAGGCAAAGCCTTAGCTAGAGCATTTACACATTACACATGCTTATACTAGGGTTCCATCAGCATGTTACTGCTGAGGGGATGTGGACATAGCTCTGACAGCGATTGCTACAGAACTATGAACAGAATTCTCTAGGGCTTACTTACAATTCTGTTTTATTTTGCCTGGCCAAGTACTAGGCATCCATAAATCTTTGTGGAATGAGGGAGTGATTGAGTACATGGATTTCTTCTACTTGACCTTCAAAGCTGTTTTTAATTGTGTCTCACGCTGTCTTTAATTCTCATGATTTCAATTTCATGATTCCCTCTTCTTTAATTTTATCCATTTGATTTCCTTACATGGGATGCTCTGCCCTCTACTCTAACTCAGCCCTACTCATTCTTCAAGTTCCTCCCAGCCTCCAACATTTCCTTTCTTCCTTGAAACCTTCTTTAAACTGAGCTCACTTCTCTGAAGTCCCATTAACACAAAAAGACTACACAATCTAGTGTTTCATTATTTGCTGACCAGTGAGGTTCTATAATCAATGCATATTTCAAGGCTAAGCAAAACATCCAGGTCTTAAGTACCTCTTGTCTATTTCACAAACTTGAGCACATCATATGTAGCAAGTACTATCAAATACCGAGAAGCAGTAGTGCCTGGAATTTGGTGTTAACACAACCATGATTACATCCTTGTGGTTTTAGTCATGAGCTGTATATGATCTTGGTTGTTTAGTTGCTAAGTTGTGTCTGACTCTCGTGTAATGTTATGGACTACAGCCCACCAGGCTCCTCTGTCCATACGATTTCCCAGGCAAGAATACTGGAGTGGTTGCCGTTTCCTCCTCCAAGGAATTTCCTGACCTGGGGATCGAACCTGCATCTCCTGCTTTGGCAGGAGGGTTCTGTACCACTGAGCTACCAGGGAAGCCCATGTGACCATGGGAAACTGTTTAATTTACTTACATCTCTTTTTCCCATCATCTGGAAAATGTAGCTAATGACCTTATATCATATTGGTTAAAGATTAAGTGAGATATTTTATGTAAAATGCTTAGCACAGTTCTCAAGAAGTTGGTCTTTAATCTGTAGAATCTGACAGATTCTTTTGATTCTGAAGTAATAAATATCTTAGACTTTTCTCATTATGCTTCTTTGGTTTTTCATTTTGCAATCACTTTGAATTTTAGTTGTTTTAAAAAAATGTTTAGTGACATCTTGAGCCAAAGATTGATATTTGAAATGTTAAAAGTTTTAGAATTTTATATGAAAAATAATTTCTAAGTTGAACCTTTGCAATAAATATGCTGTTTTTCATATTCTATTTAAAGTATCAATCATATTTATTAGTTAAGGTGAATTGAAAACTTGGAAGTCCTTTGCTTAGTAGAATGAAGTTCTGCTTTATCATGAAAGAACATCAAGGACTATTTTATATATTCATGATTTTTTGATCAGTGCATACACTGAAAAATTAACTTCAACTTCAGCATTTTAAGTTTTAGTGCTATAGTTCTCCGGTGGAGATGATGAGGGTTAGAAAAGGTGTCTTTGGGGAAAATAATTGTAACATATATTAGAAATTCCTGCAAGAATTTGTGCAAAAGCCATTCAGCCCTCATCTTACCATCCCAGTAACAAGGACTATCAGAATTTGATAGCGAGGGAGGGATGGATGGGAAGAGGAGATGGCATGTGCATTTTGACTTAAGTATTTGAAGGATATGGTACCTGATCTCTTAAAAGGGACCTATTCTTTAAAGCCATATCAAACTGAGTTCAGATTCAACTCTGATAATGACTGGCCTATTCTGGGCAAATGATCTGACTTTTCTGAGTATCATTTTTCTCATTCAAAGAAGAAAAATGCAGTAATACCAATATATTATTTATTTGTTGGTTTAAACTTTGCCTTGTTCTAGGAAGCATTTAACATGGCAGCAAAGATATATAACATATAGGGGAGAATGGTGAGGGCAGACCAAAGGGAAATGAAGTATGATATTAATACTCACATGTTAGTAGTGAGGGAAATTATGTTACCTTCACAAATGGCACCAAAATCTTGGGAAAGAGAAAGGCCTTTGCTAGGAGAAATACTTTAAAGATGCCCTTAGGGTGAAGAAGAGAGTCATTGAAGATTTGGCTGTCCATGGGTGCTCAGGTGCTCAAAGGGGGAATTGACTAGGATGGTGGAGAAGAGGAAGAGAGATTAGAAGAGAGGAGAGGAAGAGAAGCCTGGCAAAGGCTGCAAACTGTGTGGACTCAGTCCATAGACAGACCCCTCCCCACTGACAGAAAGAACAAAAAATGACCACCAATGTCTGTATGTCTGATTTCAAACCTCAGTAGGGCTTGAAGTTATTAATTCTGGTAGTGTTGTTGGTATGCAAGTCAAAAGGAGTAAGGAATTGTATATTCACAAGAGAGGTCAATAAGCCCCACCCCAAGAAATGATCACATGTCAAAGGGTTAGTTTGGGAACAGCTCACTTTTGTCAGATCTCCAGGGAGAAAAAGAGATTCTTCCAGCTTCTAGGAGTTTAGCAGACCATGATATCCAAAGGGATATATTCAGAGAGAATATAAAATTCTTAACAAAGCTTCCTAGGAGCTGGTGTAATTCAGGAAAGTTATGTACAAATCCCAGTGTCCATTAGATATAAACTCAGTGGTTCAGAGGAAGCACATCTATTTCTGATGCTAAGATCCAAAGGAAATTTATCCTAAGTGTCTGAAAACAGAAGAATGAGATATATAAAAATCAGAGCACCCTGATACACTTAAGATGTCCAGTGTATCTTAGTTCCCCTCCCGTCCCTTTCTTTCCCCACAAGTTTCTGTGAGGATTGAAGTATATTTGGAAGCTCTTTGGCAATCATAAATACTATTATTACTTTGACTTCCCCTGTGGCTCAGATGGTAAAGAATCTGCCTGCGATGCAGGAGACCTGAGTTCATATCCCTGTTACTTAATAATCCAAAGAGAGTTGTATACCAGATTTTATTAAAATTTAATTATATACTATTGAAAATATTGCAGTGTTTATAAAAGGATAATCTGAAAAAAAATATGTTCTTTATGAAAAGATCTGTCTTTCCAAATTACTATCTTGGAATACGATATTTTCCCACACTTTGAGGCCTCTCATAGGCCATCATAGCACCAGGTTTTAGAATGCTGAGTCCTGTTCCATTTGTAATGGCGACAGTAGTACAGGGTGATGTAGGCTTGTGTGATTCTTAGGGAGACTTGCATCTCAGAAGCAAATGTTCTTGAGTTTGTACATGACTATTGTTATGTAAGAGCAGGTATTTAAGTCAAACTTCTGAGTGAGGTTGCTCCCAGTTGGATCTGTCAATTCATGTCAGTTCACAAGATTGCTTTTCTATGCTTCAAATGTTTCAAGTGCAAATTCATATGATTAGGAAAATGAGAACTTTGAAAATGCTTATGAAATAACAAGCATCCTGGAAAGAAGATGTAGACAAATGCCAAGGCTTCTGGAAGTTATGACATCTTTTACATTTATGAGGTCATGTCCAAAAAGTTGTTTTTCAAAAACGTGTGATATGACTGCCATTTATTTTCCCCCAGTACAGTATTTTAGTAGTTAGTTTACTACATAGACCCAAAAAGAACAGAATTCTAGAATATAAGATATAAAAACTCCACAGATTTTTCCACTTTTTATCATTTCTTCATTTTTTCCCACCTAGGTGAATTGTCTATTAAATATTGAAACTAAGATTTTGATTCTAACACTAGAATAGTGTTTGGATTAGCCATGAATAAAAGATCTTTGATTGACAGGTGAGTCCATTTGTATCAAGCATCTTTACCTTAAGAAAAATCTACTCCTTTGAAAGCAATAGCACATCAAAAGCATTTTGAAGATTATGGTCATTTCCCGCCTTCCTCTGCTCAGAATCTATTTTTATTCAGCCTCATCACAGGCATCTCCTTTGGGTAATCTGAGTTGCATGATTTCCTCACTCCTGTATCCTTAGTGTCTTCAGAGCTTCAATCAAGACAGGTGAAAGATAAAAGAAAATAAAAAGGTTTTATTTCCAGGGAAATGGCTTTTCAGGACCTGATTCTTCACGCCTATTCATCACTGCTAAGTGCTCCGAAACTGCTGAGTACAGTGTTCAGGAAGCAGCTAGTACATCAGTCTTATGTCTATTGTTCTTAAACTGAGGTCCCTGGTGCCTGTCACACTGTGTTTTGTGCATTAACAAAATGATGTATATAGGAGCCTTTATGTCTAGTGTGGGGAAAAAAATCCCCTTCATTCCTATGTTACCTTAAAAAAAAAATCTCAAAATACTTCAGGGAGAAGCAAATTGTTGTTTCATATATGCTTTAGTGCGTAAGAAGAGTGCACGTGTGTACCTGTTTCTTGGACATTTGGGTAAATTAGTTTGTAAAAAAAAAAGCATCATTTCTCTTGTAAGGAACTAAAAATTAAGTATTTTTATGGCTTTTTCCTTTGCTAATTTATTCAAATGTAGTCTTGACTAATCTATTATTTTGTTAACATGTCTACTTGATTAATATGTTTTTCCTCTCCTCTGATTCTGATCTACAAATCCTACAGCCATTAATTGTATTATTTAATCTAAGTCCACTATAAATAAGTTCCTTAAGACTAATGTTATTCATCTTTGTTGATTAAAGATACCAATAATATCACTAAGTAGCTTCTTTCAGATAGGAATTTGGCTGGCATTTGTTTACCTGTATTTTCGTTTCCTTTTGGAGATTTGTCATTTTTTGGCATATTTATCAGTGTTGTGTATTCCTGAAAGCATTAATGTTTAAAATATCTGTATCCTGGTCACTAGAATTGATAGAGCTGAATCAGATGGATCAATGACAGGAGTTTTTAAGTGTGTTTCAAGGAAATCTATCACCTTTATTGTCCTTTTAATCCAACACAGTTTTCACAATTTAAAAATGAAATTTTATATATAATTTTATGTATTTTCTATGAAATGAGACAAATATATTCTTTGTCACCTGAATTTTAAGGTGCTCTTAAAGTATTCATTGATTAATTCTGTATGACATCAGTATTTATTAGCCAGGCAGTGATATTTCTCATGGAGATACATTTACTTTAAGATACCAGAAAATACCAAGATATTAAATATGGAGATTAAACAGTACTCTCTTTTATGTTCAGTCTTGGTTTTATGTCTGTGTAGCAAGAACAAGCAAAGGAGGTGTGTGTGTGTTTTTCTGGTTTTGTTTTTGGCTTTTTTATTTCAGAATAAGGAAAGGATGGAAGGTGTGCCATCTGAGAGAACCTCTGGCTGTGCCATCACAGTAGGGCTGTGATACATGAATACTCAGAGCCTCTAGGAGGCCAAGTGTGATATTCATGGACAAATAATAATGTGCTAACCTCATTCACAGTAATCACAGATAATGTAGTATTTGTATCCACCATCCTGTTTTGAAGGCAAAATATGGAACCTATTTTGAAGATTTCACATAACAACGAGGGTTACATTAATAGAACTAGAATGACCCAAAATAAAGAGGTAATGAGTGCACTCCACCCTGCATCATTCAGACCTCAGCTGGAGTGATGTGCTCACTTCTGGGCTGCAGACATCTAGGAGAGGACTTGGAGGAGAATGGCGAGGATGGAAGCAAACTTGTACCTCGTCATATATAAAGCAGTTGAAGAACTGCAGTTGTTTAAGAGAAGAAAGAAAATGATGCAGTCATAATTGAAGGACAGGTACTTAGATGATACTACTTCTTTGTACCTGCAAACCTGAAAAATACCTGCTGCTGCTGCTAAGTCGCTTCAGTTGTGTCCGACTCTGTGCGACCCCATAGCCTGCAGCCCACCAGGCTCCCCCGTCCCTGGGATTCTCCAGGCAAGAACACTGGAGTGGGTTGCCATTTCCTTCTCCAGAAATGTAGCTAGTAAGAGAGATTTAACCCCAGAATGCATATGGATGTTCTCATAGTCAGAAGAACCATTTCATGTGATATAGTCTGGTCCAGATGGGGAAGTGTTAGTCGCTCATTCATGTCTGACTCTTTGTGACTGTAGCTGCCAGGCTCCTTCGTCCATGGAATTCTCCAGGCAAGAATACTGGAGTGGGTAGCCATTCCCTTTTCCAGGGGATCTTCCCCACCCAGAAATTGAACTCAGGTCTCCTTCATTGCTGGCAGATTATTGTCTGAGCCACCAGGGAAGCCCAGGTGGGGAAGAAGGGATGGACAAATGAACATTGTTTGCTGGGATCAAAAATTGTAAGCAAGTGATAACATCTTATCAGTTTGCTGAATTTCATCTTTTTTCTGGTTGGTTAAAAAGTTGTCTTTCTTACCTAGTTTGCCTTCTGTTTCTTTTTTGTATATCTTGGAACAGCAAACCATTCTTGACTGTTTTCTTTATCTTTTTGAAAGGTACATCCATATAGAGAATACACATCCCTGTTTTAGTAAATTATAGTAAACTTTTCTTTAAATAAGTTTAGCAATTCCGTAACAATCTAACCTGGCTTTAATTGAAGGTGTATAATGTGATCTAATATTTTCTAAAGAAGTATAAAGAAAGAAATTAGTCATAGAGCTTAATAAATGCAGGATGCTATGTCTTTTTGTTTAATATAATTAACTATTTGATTATGTCAGTAAGAATAGGATTTACTATTTAATCTTACCAATTAAAATTAAATTTATAGACTTGTAGGGTTTCTTTGAAATCAACATTTTATTTTAAAACAGTTTTGGACTTATGGAAAATTTGCAAAGATAGTATATATGTACTAGATACTTTCCTCTGTTGTCCCCCCCCCTTTTCTGTTATTAATATCATATATGAGTATGATATTCTTGTTATAATTAATGGACCAATACTAAAAGAGTACTGTTAGCTAAAGCCCATGCTTTATTTATATTTCCTTCAGTTCAGTCAGTTCGCTCAGTCGTGTCTGACTCTTTGCGACCCCATGAATCACAGCATGCCAGGCCTCCCTGTCCATCACCAACTCCTGGAGTTCACTCAAACTTATGTTCATCCAGTTGGTGATGCCATCCAGCCATCTCATCCTCTGTCATCCCCTTCTCCTCCTGCCCCCAATCCCTCCCAGCATCAGAGTCTTTTCCAGTGAGTTAACTCTTCGCATGAGGTGGCCAAAGTATTGCAGTTTCGGCTTTAGCATCAGTCCTTCCAGTGAACACCCAGGACTGATCTCCTTTTAGTTCAGTTCAGTTCGGTCGCTCAGTCGTGTCCGACTCTTTGCGACCCCATGAATCACAGCACGCCAGGCCTCCCTGTCCATCACCAACTCCCGGAGTTCACGCAAACTCATGTCCATCGAGTCGGTGGTGCCATCCAGCCATCTCATTCTCTGTCATCCCTGTCTCCTCCCACCCCCAATCCTTCCCAGCATCAGAGTCTTTTCCAGTGAGTCAACTCGTTGCATGAGGTGGCCATATTTCCTTAGCTTTACTAGTACTCTTTTTTTTTATTCTAGGGTCTCATTCAGAATAGTGCATTACATTTCGTTGTGATATTTTGTTAGATTCCTCTTGGCTGAGACAGTTTCTCAGATTTTCTTTGTTTTGATGAACTTGACAGTTTGAAGGAGTATTTGCCAGGTATTTTGTTGACTTTTCCTCAACTGGGGTTTTCTGATGTTTTTCTCCTGTTTTGAGGAAGAAAGCCACAGAGGGTAAAGTTACTCATATTAACCTTGATTACTTGGCTGAGGTGGTTTTGTTGTGTTTTTCCACTGTAAACATGTGTCATGTTTTTATTTTTTATTTTTTTACTGTGTACTTATTTTTCTACCTTATTTGCATACTGTTATCTTTGAAAGGAAGCCACTATATACAACTCACGCTTATGGAGGAAGGAATTATGCTCAACGCCCTCGTAGATAAAGTATCTCCATCAAGTATTTGGAATTCTTCTCCACAGGAGTATCTGTTCTCCTCCATTTATTTAATCATTTGTCTAGTCATTTGTGTACATCAGTATGGACTCATGAATATTATTTTCTACTTCAGGTTATAATTTAATACTGTGTTGTGGCTCAAATTGTTCCAGCTGTGGCCATTGGGAGTTCTTTCAATTGGCTCTAGTTACTCTTTGACATGTTCCAACACTGTGAGATTTTTGTTTTCTCAGCATTTAATTACTGTTTGGCATTAAAAGACGATGCAGGCTTATCTTTGACATTTTCTTCCCCAGTCATAGATTCAGCCATTTTTCCAAGGATCCCTGGATTCTTTCATTGGAGAATGCTATTGAAAACCAAGATTTGGGTGTTAAGTATTCTCATTGCTGGGACTTCACTGGTGTCTCAGTGATAAGAATCTTCCTGTCAGTGCTGGAGACCCAAGTTCAATCTCTAGGTTGGGAAGATTTCCTAGAGAAGGAAATGGCAACCCACTCCAGTATTCTTGCCTGGAAATCCCATGGACAGAGGAGCCTGGCACTTATAGCCCAGGGGATCACAGAGAATCAGACATGACTTAGAGACTAAATGACAGCTCAAAAATTCTCATTGCTATTGGGTATCATTGCTTCTCAGTCCTTTTGGCTGACAGAGCAAGGAAATACATGTGTATACTAACCTGTGTAACTGTCTATGTATACAGTTAGACAGAGAGAGGGGTAAATAAAAAAACACGAGTTTACACTGGGTTGCCTCATGGATCACTCTTGCCTGTTCCCCTTGCTTCCATGTAACCTTCCATTCCAACTGGAAGAAACCTCACTCCCAGAGTGTACCATTGTTCCACCCCAGTGGCGTTGTTCTAGTTATTCTGGCTGAAGTTGAAATACATAAATAAAAGTTGCATTTTTATCAAAGCCTTAGAAAAATTCAGTAGTACTTTTTTTCTAAAATCTTTTTACCGTGAAAACTCATGACCTTAAAATAGTATCTGGGTTCCAGACATTTTTCTGTATGTAAACATTGATCGTCAACTTTATATTGTTCACAGTAATTTGGGTTATAGATCGTTCAATTCTCAGATATTTCCACAATTTAAATTTATCTGTTACTTTAACCTTTCTTTCTAACAAGCATTCTCCCCACATGATAACTGTATCTGGAATAAGAAAATTGACTAATTTGAACTTTACCTTCTTTGTGTATACATCTCTGGACTTCCTGGGGAGATGCCCAAGGCTGGCATATTGGCCTTCTCTTGCAGGTAGCTCAAGGAGAGAAGTAACTTGCAGGTCCTATCATTAGCATTTGAACATTGGCCACCTCTGATTTACTGAGAGGCCTTGTAATCACAAAGGAAAATAGGGATTTGGCTTTAGGCATTAAATCAAGTCTTTTTGAGTGGCTAGATGATTAGAAACACACTCAAGAATGGATTTTCAATAATAAGCCATACTTTCAATGAGCGTCCTAAGGAAAATAACATTAAGATCTTGCATAAAATACTTAATATGCCTCCAATTCACATTTAATTTCGTGTTAGGTTGGAAGCTAATATAGAAAAACTATAATGTAAAAATTATGGAACTCAAGAACAATTGCTTCCCCTTGGGCTCTAACAGAAGCATATTCCCCAGCAGTGCTTTTGTTTGTAGTCTAAGATTTTAAGAAACTAAAAAAAATATATAACTAGATAAAATTTTAAATAGCCATATTTTCCCACTCAGTCCAGACAGGAAGAAATGCAAAGTGGACATAATACTTAGGATAGGTAAATGGTCAACAGGTTAAGTTGATTTTGACCCCTGTTTTCAGCTTTGGCTCCCTCCACCTCTTCCTGCACCCTGATATCTCCCCATGCCCCCACATGCTTACTTCAGCTCACCATTTATTTACAGACATTGAGGGTAACATGGTGAGCAAAATCAGACACAGCTGCAGTGTGAATCGCTTTCATGGTCAAGTGGGGCACAGAAGTATTCATCAAATTATCCCACCCACAGCCATGAATCCATACCTGGGGCAGATGCTATGGAAGAGAAGCACACAGGGTTTGAAGGATCTATGAGGAGGCATTTGACCTAATCCAGAGATCAGGGACAGCTTCCCTGAGGAAGAGTTGTTTACAGCTGTGATTTGAAAGATCACTAGGAATAAATCCGGAGAAAAGAGACAAGAGAGAAAACTTCTGTGGTTAGCAAACAAGTGATAGGTGATGAATAAGAACCAGCGGGAAGACAGGGGGACAAGGCTAATCAGTGTGCAAGGACCAGACCAGCCAGGCCTGATCAGGCCATGCTCAAGATGCTTCTGGTATCCTGAAAGTAATGAGCAGCTTGCATTTCAACATCAAGAATATAATTCTCATCTGTGTTCCTATGAAAGTCAAAATGTGGCCTATGTTTCAAAGGAACAAACCCAAGTGCCACCCATCCAAGCCTGTAACACTTCCATTTCTCGAGGTGTTAGAAGAGATCGTCCTGGTTGAGAGTGGTATCATTGTTTAATCTACACGTACATAGCCCTGTGTTTGTATTTATATATAAAAGTCTTATGTTTTCATTTCATTAGTGACATGAGAAAAGCACTGCCTTCCTCTTCGAGTCTTTAAGTTTTGTGTTTCATCCTCTTCTCTCTCTTCATTACCTCCTGCTGTCTTGGCTGTCTCCTCAATAGTCACGCAGTCCCCTCAAGTACCCAACTGTGAGATGAGGGACAGGATCCCAGAACGCAGAGAAGGACCACGAGACAGGATAGGAGAGAGAAAACCATAAGGGGAGATAGTGCACTCAGGTGCTTTGGAGCTGAATTCTGAGCTGCTCACCTTCCCAGTCACTTTGCCATCTTTTCCTGAAGCTAAGGAGAGTCTGGTGCTTCTCTTTTCCTCATCTGGCTTATGCCACGGCCCATGCATTTGGACACCCATGGTCTGTGCAAAGGAGGTTCATGCATCCTCTTGTCACGCAACGATAGTGAAACCATTTTGCTTCTGTGTTCCATGCAGTAACTTTCTAAATACAGGCCTCAAGTCTCACCACCCATCCTGTTCTCCTTGCCTCTCCTCTCACAGGGATCTCTCTAAAGGGCTGAACTCCCCCATATCTCTCTTACACATTCTTCCATGGGTCTCCAGAGTCTTTAGGATGTGATTTCTCAACCTTACATGCCCTTGTGAGCCTTTGGCCAATATTCCTTCCTATCAGAATGCCCCACCACCACCACCTCGTCTTCTTGGTGAGGCTTGCCCTTCCTTTGAGGCTCATCGGAAAGCTTGTCCCTTCTTAGAAGTCTTCCCCACCCCTGCCCCAGTGTTGCATCCACATTTCTGTGCTTTCCCTGCAGCCTGTGCATTGCTTTTTGATTTTTAATACCATCTCTCAAAGCAAATTGGGCCTGCCCTTTTCTTGTCTCTCTCCCTCATAAGAATGAATTTCCTGGGGGATCCTGTCATTTCTACCTTGTTCATTGTATACCCTACTCATACCCAGCATAGGTCATGGCACCTACTTGGTATCTGACAAATGCTTCTTTGATTAATGAATCAATCCCTATTTTTTGCCCTTCTGATCAGTCATCCCAAGTTCTCCTTGCTCATTTGGATAAGTAGCACTCTAACTGGCGAGTATGTTCCTGGTCAGTGAGTTTCACCACAAATAGAATGAGTATTCTTCATTCAGGTGTCTCTCTTTTCCTACATTCACGGGTTTACATGAAGTGTGTAGTATATATTGGTTAGAATGATCACAGGGAAACTCTTCATAACCTTGAAACCTCCTAGTGACCATTGGAAGGAGCCTCTCACTTCTAAGCTCAAATCGGACACAACCCTCTGGTCTGCTTGTATTGAACAGCCGGGAATTGTATTTCTGGCTTTTACAGATTCATTTCATATTCTTTGACTCTCATCTGAAATCCTTTTCCATCTCCCCCTAACTGGATAATAATAAAAATATTCAGTGTTTACCTTGTGTGTGCCAGGTGTTATGCCAAGAACTGTACATAACAATTTTACTTTATCTTCATGAATATCCTTTAAAGTAATTTTTACTATCCTTGTAAATAGGGAAACTAAAGTGCAAAGAACTGGTAACTTACCCAAGCTCACCCAGCCTGTGAGGGACAGAACTGGATTTGAACCTAGCCTTCTCTGAGCAGCCCTGGCATGCACTGTCTTTGCATGTGATGATCTCCCTGCATAGTCACATCCAGCTCAAGAATCCACTTCTCCAGTTTCTGTTGTTGTTCTCTTATTCTTCTTTTCCTCTTATTTCCTGTGTACCTATTCCAACAACTGTGTGTTTGTTGGCACTTGCCATCTATCATTTTCTGTATTCTCCTGTTCATTATCTTTACATACATATTACTTGTCTCCTCTTGGAAGCAAAGACAGGGCATTTTCTGCATTGTAATTTCCTTTCCAAGAGACCATAAAACTTGGGGTGAAGAGTGTGGGTTCTGGAGGAGACAGGCTTCCTTGGTTTATATTCTGGCTCTCCTCTGTACCAGCTCTATCAACTTGGGCAAGTTCTTCCACTTTTCTCTTTCTCCCATTTCTGCATTTGTACAATGAGGCAAGCTGTGATCCTTACCTCCAAGAGCGGTTGTGAAGATGGCCCAGCCTAATGACCCCAAAGTGCTTACAGCCACATCTGGAACATGACGGCTACTTGGTGACTGTCACCCTGATTCCCACAAAGCCTGTAGGGGTCCTTTGCACCCAGATGATGTCCCCCCATCTCGGTGACTGACTGGTATAGGATATCTTCTCGCTGGCTGCTGTGGCTGCAGGGGACTGCATTTTTGTTTTAGAGTTGTTAAGTACTGTGGGCTTTGGTTTGCTTCTCTCTCTATCAAGAAGTCCTGCTGCTCCAATCCCGAGGAAATGAAATGTTGAGAAAGCCTTTTCTGCTCAGATTTCTCAGACTCCAAGAATCCTCCTGGGTGTCTGC
Organism: Moschus berezovskii; assembly: GCF_049115385.1. Taxonomy (NCBI): domain Eukaryota; kingdom Metazoa; phylum Chordata; class Mammalia; order Artiodactyla; family Moschidae; genus Moschus; species Moschus berezovskii. The sequence goes on along the minus strand of NC_142477.1, from coordinate 57,805,333 downwards.
TAAGGGCTTCAGGCGGCAACCCCTCTCTCCTGTCCTCAGGCCTGCAACGATGATTAACTCAGCAGCATAGCCAAAACCTGTTGTTACCTGCCCCCTCTTCCTCCGTTGGCAATGCCCAGAGGGGCCAGGCCTGTTTGGAGTCCTCTGGTAACACAGTTGGAACTCAGCAAACTGACAGCTCTTTTCTCCAGATTGGACAACAGAATCACGTGAACTTTAATATTTATTAATAGTTAATCATTGAAAAATGAGAGCCTCCCAGTTAATCACCATCTCTGATTTTAAAAACTGATGAAGCCATGTGTAAAATATCTCACAATAACATACTCTTTTATCCTTTCATCCTAAAGATTCAGGTCTACAGAGATCCATTTACCATGCGAAAGAGTGAGAAGCAGATTTTCTCTCTCTTTCTAGTTCACAGAAAATAGAAAATAATTGGTCACCAGCATCAACCTCTTGTTAAAAATTTGCTTTGGTTAAAGTAGTATTGTTTTTCTAAAATACAATTAAAAAATAAATTCTAAGGTGTTTTCTTAAAGGATTCAAACCTAAGTAAATATTAATATATTTTACATAAATTTTAACCTCTTGTTAAAAATTTGCTTTGGTTAAAATAGTATTGTTTTTCTAAAATACAATTTAAAAATAAACTGTAAGGTTTTGTCTTAAAAGACTCAAACCTAAGTAAATATGAATATATTTTATTTCAGAGTGTACTATTTGACATAACTATGAATGGCAGGCAGAGAGAGAAAAACATAGTTGTTTTGTTTTTTTATAAAAGTAAAGGTATTATTCTCATGATTTCCATCCCAGAGGTTTATTTGGAAATTAATTTTCATCCACAACATCTTCATTTGTATTCTGATTTTCATGCAATTTGAAAGGGTTAGGTTTCTTACCCAAGGGATCATCCTGACGAAATCTCAGTGGATCAGCTGAAGCATTCTGATTTTACTGGCAAATTTATATCTTGTCATTTCAGGAAGTATTTCAGGAAATGTTTTCTTCACTACCATCTTCTAAAAAATATCTAATTTGCTTAATACATGGGCATAGTATAGTCCTCTCCTGTGGCTTAAGCCATGTAAAATTTTAGATGAGATAAATTATCTGATTTTCTAAGCATTAGAATAAGCAGTTTCCCTTTTGATACTAGTTTTAAATTCCTACTGGTACAGAAGATTTAAAAGCATGTCCAAAGAACAGCCTGTCAATGAATCCTTTGATTTTTTTCAGGAGATATTTAGATGCATCTCTGAGAAAGAAGACTTCTGGCTTCCTTTGAATTCTCCAGAATTTCTTAATACTTGTTGACGTATTAAATAGAGGCAAATTGGTGCTGGGAAGCAGGCAGTAAGCAAGCAACAATCAAAAAATACAGAGAGTGAAATGCATATGTTTGGGGACCATATTGACTTTTCAGAGTTAACTTATTCTTTAAAAATATTATAATACTGATATCGTTTTACTAATGTACTACTTCTTTCTAAAAGTTATTAAAGTGCACACTTTTTTCTTTGTACTCTATATTTTTCAAATTTCCAAAACCAAAAAACTAATTATAAGTAGATAAACAAACAAAAGCTCTGTTAGTTGCCATTTAAAATCATAAAGGATTGATTTGATGGAGCAGCACAAAAAACAGACAGGTGAGCATTTCTAAAAAGGACCATACTTGTTTTCATTGAATAAATTACAAATCAGGGTTAAAAGCTTGTTAATTATAAGGTCATCCCCTTTACTTGGGTAGGTGTATTAGTCATGGTGTAGTTATTGTTGTTGTTTAGTTGTTCATTCATGTCCGACTCTTTGCAGCCCCATGGACTGTAGCCCACCAGGGTCCTCTGTCCATGGAATTTCTAGGCAAGAATACTGGAGTGGGTTGCCATTTCCTTCTCTTGGGGATCTTCCTGACTTGGGGATCAAAGCCATGTCTCCTTAATTGGCAGGGAGATTCTTTACCACTGAGCTACCAGGGAAGCCCAGTAGTCAGAGTGGGTGAAGTTATAACAGACAATCCCACTGTGAATCCAGGTGACTCTTCAGGCTGGCAGTTTCCACATGATCACTTAGAGCAACACCTCCATATCAACCATAGGCAGCTACACTCCCACCAGAAGAAAGAGTTGGAGATCCAAACAATAGCAATTAATTGCTTCCATTCACATAAAAAGGAATCCTATTTAAATTTGCAAAGCGATACAGCTTTGTTCATTTCAAGGAGGCAGAGATGCACAATTCCCCTGTGGGGTCAGAAGGAGAAGAAAACTGGAAATTGCTGAGAAGATGAAATAGTTTGCCTTAGTCTGTGAATGGGGATCACAGTGTTATCTTACACTGTCATGTTTTGCAAAATCATTTGCTGCTTAAAATTTTTTAGTTACTTCCCAGAGCTCTGAAGATAAAACAGAAAGTCCTTTAACTGGGCCTTTTGGCTATCAGCAGCCCAGCATCTGCCTCTCTCACCATGTCCTGTCTGCCTTGTGCTATACGACTCTCCTTCTAGGAACAATAAACATATTGTTCTCTGCTTCCTGCCTGTTTTCCTAACTTTGCACAGTCTGCTTCATCTGCTGGGATCACCCTTCCCTAACTAGTCTTACCAGCCATCTCCTTTGGCAGTTTTTCTTCCACAACACCACCTACATCCTCCAGGCCTCAGGCTTCAAGTTTGGATTGCTGCATTGGCTCTTCCTCTGACTTTCATCAGCATCATGTGCAAACTTTAACATAAAAATTACTAGTGGCTTATAATAAGCTGTTTGCCTGTCTCTCCTCCCTATTAAAGACTAAAAGTAATAGAGAAGTCTTGAGAACTATGTCCCACTGATCTTGATATCACAAAACAAGCATCTAACCCAGAATAGGGGTCAACTAGCTAATTATTCAATGAACAAATGAAGGAATAGGTTTTATCGGCCTTACTCTATCTTATTTGTATTCTTCAGGGCAGTATGTTTTTCTTACATCTTTGTACAGAATCTAAAGTGGGCATTTTATAGAGTAACTCACAAACATATTTAAATGAATTGAATTTACCTCTTTTATCTTGAGTTCTGTCACTAGGAATTGCTTTTTGATCGCTTTTGCATTTAGACTTTATACACTAGACTATGTTTAAAAACATGGAGTCACCAATAAACCACATCAGGGACTAATTTTCATGGATTTATTAAACTCTACATCTAATTGGGATATCCACTGCTAAGGTATCATATCTTAAACCAAATATTTGAGAAACATTGTCTGCCAAACGAGGCTACCCTTGTGCTTTGGAAACTTTCAAATAACATGTCATCCCTTTAACCTTTAATCTGTTAAAGACTTTCAGTTGCAGCAACTCATTGTGCTATATGTCAAGAAATTGTTATTTGGGAAGGGTGATGTGTTTCTTTGTTTGTAAATTGTTCCCATGTGCTTTGGATAGAAAAATAGAAATTGTGGCAACCTACTTAGTCCTTTAAGAATGTGATTGATCCATGAGGACATGAGTCCATATAACACCTTTTCAAGATATCTGTTATAATCCTAGGTAAAGTTTATATGTTTTTAGCTTTCTTAATCAGAAAGCCTTTAAAGCATATTTTAACAATATATTCAGTATTGTGGGCATATGTTCATGAGCTCTGATATATAAATGACCTCTGACATTACAGTTGAACTTTGAGAATGATTTTGTGAAATGTTTTTACACCAGGAAGTTTCTTGTAGAGCAATCAGAGTCAGTTACAGTCCTATCTACAATTTACGTCCAACAGGGCCATTGGAGGCTTCGGTGCTTTGAAGTTAATAGCATGAAACGTCTCCAGAATAAACATTTACATTTTTTTCCATTAATTTCCTTAAACAAAGTTCATGTACTAAATGAAAACATCTCTTTTAACAACTTGATAATAAATCACACATATCAATGGATCCATTACATGGCTCATATGAAGTAAGACCTACATTATTTACAATTTTTCTTTTTATTTTAAAACTCTAATAATAAATGGCATAACGGGCATATATATTCAGATTTTTTTCTCATTGAATATCTTTGCTTAAAAGATATGAAACCATTAAATATTCTCATAAGATGAAGGATGACCATGTTAGGAGTTTTACATATGTTATTGTTAGTATTTATTAACACTTAGTGACTTTCAGTGAAGGAAGTAGCTGATGTTAAGCAGTTTCCTCATGACCTGGAGGACAGGGCTGTGATTCCATTTGAATATGGGCATTTGGGGCTCACATTCTTTCTCTTTCCCTCTATTGCCATTAGTCAAGGCTACACTAAGTATTTTTTTAAGGGTGACTAGTTTGCAATTCTATTCCACTCATTGATTTTCTGCAGTTATTTAGTGTGGCTGAGACCTATGGAGAATCCATGTGTTTTGTGTACTGCTTCTGAGATTAGGGGTAGTACACGTGTTATGTTCATGATGTCTTTTCCTGTAGTATGGCATAAGCTGTGGTATGAAATGTAGGCACAGTGAATATTAGTTCATAGTCTTGAATTCTCCTGACTCACTTGTCACCCCAACATGACCCTCCCAGCAGAGATGCTCATGCTCAGTTGCTCAGTCGTATCCAACTCTTTGTGACCTCATGGACTGTAGCTCCCCAGGCTCCTCTTTTCTAATCTACTGGTACTTTAAAGAAAAATCTTTTATTTTATATGGGAGTATAGCTGATTAACAATGTTGTGAGTTTCAGGTGGACAGCAAAGGGACTCAGCCATACATATACATGTATTCATTCTCCCAAACTCCCCTCCCATCCAGTCTGCCACATAACATTGAGCAGAGTTCCCTGTGCTATACAGTAGGAACCCTGATAATTATCCATCTTAAATATAGCAGTGTGATCCCAAACTCCCTAATTATCTATTCCCCCCATCCTACCCCTCTGGCAACCATAAGTTCATTCTCTATATTAGTGAGTCTGCTTCTGTTTTGTAAATAAGTTTATTTGCATAATTTATTTTTTGATTCTACATGTAAGGGATGTCATATGGTATTTCTCCTTCTCTATCTGTCTTCCTTCACTCAATATGACAATCTCTAGGCACATACTTGTTGCTGCAAATGTCATTATTTCATTTGTTTTAATGGCTGAGTAATACCAACCAAGGTCCGTCTAGTCAAGGCAATGGTTTTTCCCGTGGTCATGTATGGATGTGAGAGTTGGACTGTGAAGAAGGCTGACCGCCGAAGAATCGATGCTTTTGAACTGTGGTGTTGGAGAAGACTCTTGAGAGTCCCTTATACTGCAAGGAGATCCAACCAGTCCATTCTAGAGGAGATCAATCCTGGATGTTCATTGGAGGGACTGATGCTAAAGCTGAAACTGCAATACTTTGGCCACCTCATGCGACGAGTTGACTCACTGGAAAAGACTCTGATGCTGGGAAAGGTTGGGGGCGGGAGGAGAAGGGGACGACCGAGAATGAGATGGCTGGATGGCATCACCGACTCTGTGGACATGAGTTTGAGTGAACTCCGGGAGTTGGTGATGGATAGGGAGGCCTGGCGTGCTGTGATTCATGGGGTCGCGGAGAGTCGGACACGACTGAGCGACTGAACTGAACTGAACTGACTGAATATTCCATTGTATATATGTACCACATCACCCTAACATGATTCTCCTAGCAGAGATGAGAACTTCTCTAATCATCTGCTGGTACTTTTCATGCCAGAAGAAATTAACCTATCTGACTGGCATCTGGGTGAATATCCTAGAGTTATGGTGTCAAATGGGGCTTTCCTGGTAGCTCAGCTGGTAAAGAATCTGCCTGCATTAATTCTGGGTCGGGAAGATCCCCTGGAGAAGGGATAGACTACCCACTCCAGTATTCTTGGGCTTTCCTGGTGGCTCAGATGGTAAAGAATCCACCTGCTATGCAGGAGACCTGGGTTTGATCTCTGCTTTGGGAAGATCCCCTGGAGGAGGGCATGACAACCCACTCCAGTATTCTTGCCTGGAAAATCCCCATGGGCAGAGGAGTCTGGTGGGCTATACTCCATGGGGTCGTGAAGAGTAAGACACGACTGAAGTGACTTAGCACAGCACATGGTGTCAAATACAAAAATTTTTAATGCCTCCAGTTTTACGTTAAAAATCTATGTATTCTGATTCTTTACTCTTCTCTGTTTTTTTCCTTCAACATAAAAATAGGTTCTTTTCCTCCAAATTTTTGGCTTTGACTCTACTTTTACTATTCTGTCATCTCCATTTTGCTGGTTGAGAGGCACAGTCATATAGTGTAGAAAATGCTTTTCTCCCATCTCATTTATATCCAGATAAGGTAGTGGTTTGTTTTCCACCAGATATTTATATGGCTCATTTCCTTCAGGGCTTCACTCAAAAGTTACCTCACTGTAGCATTTGCTCGACAATAGCTTGAGAATTAGACTTGATTTCAGCTCCCATTGTTGCTATATTTTTATCTTCCTTTCCATAATCTAATATACCTCATAATTTATCTCTTCATTTAATGTCCATATTCCTCCAACTGGAATGTGAACTGGATAAGAAAAGTTGATTTGTTTTGTTTCCTGTTATATCTTCAGAGCGTAGAACACCACCTGACTATATAGTGGATGCTCCATTCATATTTGTAGGAAGGAAAGAGATGAATATCCCTTGTTGTAAGTCTGCAAGCAGTCATTGTTTAGAAGTATTCCTGAAGTTTATGGCTCCTACACAGCAAGTATATTCCCTGTAGAGCCACCAATAACATTCCATATTGATTATACATCATTTTATAAAGTGGTGTGTGGTAGGGACAGTTCACCTTTCGCTAGCCCTTTCCAGCTGAGTTAAAGTGAGGTACTGCTGGGTTTTTTCCTTCCACGAGTTCTCGTTCTTTGCCTTGTCAGTTTACACTTGCCTCCTCTTAACTGATTACATTTGTAAATATAGCAACGCTGATATGTGCTTAGCACTGCATGGCTTCAGTGTTTATTTTCTTTATGTTCATTTGCTGTTTTAGTTCTTTCTTTGGTTAAATAAAACTCCTTGTTCTCTCAGGATGTTAGCAACTAAAATAAGGGTACACCAACCACAGTGATTGGTCTGTGGTGCCTGTATTAACTCATATTGAATACATTAATGGACATAAACATACTGACAAAATTAATTCTAAAATGTATCCTATAAATGATCATTGAACTGTAAACATCTGACAAAATGACAAAGGCTGGCCACAGTCTTCAACTCTGCTCTATGTCTCATGGCTTTTAGATACCTAGCCAGTTATCAAAGATAGCAGGGCTGACGTGTAAAGATTCTCAATGCCAAGATGCCAACATGTTAATACTCCTGGTATGATGTCATGGCCACAAGTGTCTACCAGTGTAGGGGGCAAGGAATGATGACATAAATTGCAAATGGGTATAAAATCAGAACATGTGCTGTTTTCAGTAGTTATTACAGCATTTCTTAGAATGGTATAAAGGATCTTAAGAATGAAAGCATAAGTCACAACCATCCAAAGTTTCATTTTACGGTAGGCTATATTGTAAGACTAGATTTGGCAAAATACCTCTCGGTTTAGCTTACTCTTGGGAAACCTTGTGATGTAGTCAACAAGGAACATTAGATCAAAGACTTCTCTGCATTAAAAAGTTTATGTATTTCAGAATATTCTTCACTGTCTTATTTGACAAATCTTTATATAAGGGATTTCTAGAGACAGTAGTTCTGTATGATATTTCATTAAGGTTTTATTTATTAGAGAAAACCTCCCATTATTTAAAAATTTTATATGTTTATCTCCTTGATTGCTTGCTCTCTCCCTTCCTTCTGCTTTTCCTCTTTTCTTTATTTTCCCCTGCCTGTATACAAAAAGGACTTGCAGTGTTTTCCAAAAAGTATAAAATCAGTAAAGCCTTTTTTTTACATTCGGAACTTTAAAAAGGGAAAATTGGAAGACAGGGAAGTGGATATTCCAATAGTAAGGGTCACTGTGTTTTATCTGAAGGAGCTCAAAAATCTCTCTCATAGATACATGGTGGCTAGTCTTCGCAAAAGAAGAGAAAGGTTAGTTGAGATAAACACAACATCTGCTTCTCAGGGAAGACTGTTTTCCTTGTACTAAACCCTAAACTGTACTTACTTGGAGCATATTATTTGAATAAAGAACAATGAGTACTGTAATAGTCTGTGTCTTTACCACCATTTCACAGCAAAGCAGAATTCCTAAGACACAGATGGCCCCGTTTAAGTAACTTTACTTCTCTCCATGTCATAGCCCTCTGCTCTTGGATTTGGAAACCAAAAGTATCTCCCTCATAGGATCATAGTATGGTTACAGGAGGGGCTCTTCAGCCAGCAGACACCTAGTATAAACTAAATATATAAAGAACGAGAGAGTATTGTATAAGAAGTGAAAATCAAAACATTATGATATAGGTTAAGAATTCAATCCCAATTCTGCCAGGTGCTATGAGGTGTAATGTGATGCTCACAGCCCCTCAGGGGAGCTCAGTGTTGTCAGAATAGCAAAGAAATAGCATTAACATTGTATTCTATGAAAGCTTACTTAAAAAATTGCATCAAGGACCGGGTTCATAAATTCTGGAATGCAACCAGAAAGTACAGAAAAATTTTTAAAAAGTTTAGAAGAACTAAGAAAACTTAACCTGTATATTCACCTCAAGTGGGACCATTCCACTTCCTCCAGCAAATAATTTGAGGTGACCAGGGTTCCGTGGAGCACAGACTGTCCTAGCTAATGAAGCTCCTAATAATCATAGCACTAGCGGAAAACAAGTGCGGGATGTTTCATCCCTTTAACACGGGGAGAGAGGATTATGGGCTATTCTCATTTGCCTTGGAAAACCCTCATTATACCCCTGGAGAAGGGAAGGGCAACCAACTCCAGTATTCTCCCCTGGCAAATCCCATGGACAGAGGAGCCTGGTGGACTGGAGTCCATGCAGTCGCAAAGAGTCGGAACAGGACTGAGCCACTGAGCACCGCCACGCTCATTATGGTTGGGATAGAAGCGGCAGAGAAGATAGAGATTCATTTGCATACCACCTCAGGATCTGAAAATGTCAGTGGGGCTAGTGGTGGACTCCTTTTGGCTCAGTACCTGAAGGCTTGGATGAAAAGGAAGTCCACAAAGGGTCAGGAATCTTACAGATTTTCAACAATTTGGGAATGAGGCCTTGTGAGCAGGACAGCCTTAATAAAAGAACTACGCTTGGTGAAAAGGGACCAGTGTTTTTCTTTAGCTCTTTTACCTACCGGTTCAGTTCAGTCACTCGGTCGTGTCCGACTCTTTGCCACCCCATGGATTGCAGCACATCAGGTTTCCCTGTCCAACACCGAATCCCGGAGCTTATTCACACTCATGTCTGTCGAGTCGGTGATGCTGTCCATCTCGTCTTCTCTCATCCCCTTCTCCTCCCGCTGTCAATCTTTCCTGGCATCAGGGTCTTTCCAGTGAGTCAGTTCTTCCCATCAGGTGGCCAAAGTATCGGAGTTTCAGCTTCAGAATCAGTCCTTCCAATGAATTATCAGGACTGATTTCCTTTAGGATGGACTGGTTGGATCTCCTTGCAGTTCAAGGGACTCTCAAGAGTTCTCCAACACCCCAGTTCAAAGCATCAATTCTTTGGCACTCAGCTTTCTTTATAACTCTCACATCCATACATGACTACTGGAAAAACTATAGCTTTGACTAGATGGACCTTTGTTGGGAAAGTAATGTCACTGCTTTTTAATATGCTTTCTAGGTTGATCATAACTTTCCTTCCAAGGAGCAAGTGTCTTTTAATTTCATGCCTGCAGTCACCATCTGCAATGATTTTGGAGCCCAAGAAAATAAAGTCTGTCACTGTTTCCATTGTTTTCCCATCTATTTGCCATGAAGTGATGGGACCAGATGCCATGATCTTTGTTTTCTGAATGTTGAGTTTTAAGCCAACGTTTTCACTCTCCTCTATCACTTTCATCAAGAGGCTCTTTAGTTCTTCTTCACTTTCTGCCATAAGGGTGGTGTCTCTGCATACCTGAGGTTATTCATATTTCTCCTGGAAATCTTGATTCCAGCTTGTTCTTCATTCAGCCCAGCGTTCCTCATGATGTACTCTGCATATAAGTTAAATAAGTGGGGTGACAATATACAGCCTTGACACACTCCTTTTCCTATTTGGAACCAGTCTTTTGTTCCATGTCCAGTTCTAACTGTTGCCTCCTGACCTGCATATAGGTTTCTCAAGAGGCAGGTCAGGTGGTCTGGTATTCCCATATCTTTTAAGAATTTTGCAGTTTGTTGTGATCCACACAGTCAAAGGCTTTGGCATAGTCAATAAAGCAGAAGTAGACGTTTTTCTGGAACTCTCTCGCTTTTTTGATGATCCAGCAGATGTTGGCAGTTTGATCCCTGGTTCATCTGCCTTTTCTAAATACAGCTTGAACATCTGGAAGTTCATGGTTCACGTACTGCTGAAGCCTGGTTGGAGAATTTTGAGCATTACTTTACTAGCGTGTGAGATGAGTGCAATTGTGCGGTCGTTTGAGCATTCTTGGCATTGACTTTCTTTGGGATTGGAATGAAAACAGACCTTTTCCAGTCCTGTGGCCACTGCCAAGTTTTCCAAATTTGCTGGCATATTGAGTGCAGCACTTTCACAGCATCATCTTTCAGGATTTGAAATAGCTCAACTGGAATTCCATCACCTCCACTAGCTTTGTTTGTAGTGATGCTTCCTAAGGCCCACTTGCTTTCACATTCCAGGATGTCTGGCTCTAGGTGAGTGATCACACCATCGTGGTTATCTGGGTCATGAAGATCTTTTTGTACAGTTCTTCCGTGTATTCTTGCAACCTCTTCTTAATGTCTTCTGCTTCTGATAGGTCCACACCATTTCTCTCCTTGATTGTGCTTTTATATTTCCCTAAGCTTTTCCACAAATACATGTAACTGTGCAGGCTTCCCAGGTGGTGCTAGTGGTAAAGAACCCTCCTGCCAGTGCAGGAGACATAAGAGATGCAGGTTCGATCCCTGGGTCAAGAAGACCTCCTGGAGGAGGGCATGGCAACCCCCTCTAGTATTCTTGCCTGGAGAACCCCAAGGACAGAGGAGGCTGGTGGTTTACAGTCCATAGGGTCACAAAGAGTTGGACACGACTGAAGTGACTTAGCAGGCACGCACACATGTACCTTTACCCTGTGTGTTTCATCTTCTTACACCCTTACCCCCTCAGAAATTTAGAAATAAAATACATTTATTCAGATGGTTACATACTCTTTGTTTTTCTTTTTCCCTGGCATCATTCTGAATTACTGTGTTGAACATAGAAACAAGATCCTGAAGTTTTTGCAGTCAAGCTTGCTGAACTTCTTTGGGAAGATGAGACCTGTTTCTGATTTAGGTGTCCACATTGTTTCGTGGTTAACCTTCCTGACACAGTTTCAATTGTGTTTCACTGCGTTCCTTCCTCAGGAGAGATTTGGAAGAGATGATGTCTAAGGAAAACTGCCCATCTCAGAATTAGAAATCATAGCCTTCTCTATCAAATGTGAATTCAATCATTTTTCTTTAGATTTTGTACATATTGTTCCCCAAGGTCAGCCATGTGTTGTTGGTGGTGGTTTTTTTTTTTTTTTTCTTTTTGGAAATTTCTGAAAATATAGTGATTAAAAGTTTAGAGCTTGAATTAAATAGTCTGGGTGCATATTCTGGCTCTGTCACTCACCAACTGTATGACTTGGGGTGGTACAACCACTTTTAAGTCTTAAGTTTTCTTTTCTATTAAATCAGGTTTTGGGCAATCATGGTCCAAACCATGGTCCCTATTTTAAAAGATTGTTGTGAAGTTTCAAGAAGATGATGATGCAAGTAAGGCACTTAGAACAGTGCTTCGCATGTTGTAAGTAGCTTATAAGTTAACCATTTGACGTGTAGAGCCAACTCAATGGAAAAAACCCTGATGCTGGGAAAGATTGAGGGCAGGAGAAGGGGATGGCACAGGATGAGATGATTAGATAGCATCACCAACTCAATGGATATGAATGTGAGAAAACTTCTGGAGATAGTGAAGGACAGGAGCCTGGTCTGCTGCAATCCATGGGGTCACAAAGGGTGGGACACAACTCAGTGACCAAACAGCAACAAGGACAAGTTAGCCATTCTGTATTCTAAGAAAGCAGCTGAGTCAAACTTGAAACAATGGTATGAGGTAAAAAGCATAAACTTGGGCTTTGTTAATGGTAACCAGCTAGTTCTGTGACTTTGGGATGTGAGGCTCAGTTTCCTGATCTACAAAATGGGAACAATAATAATTTGTCTGTAAGATGGTGTTGAAAATATAATAAGATGGTTCCTATAAAGAACTTGTTGCCCCTCGAGCTTGGTACCAGAAGTGTAAGCGATGCCTTGTCTCCTCTGCCCTGTTCCTTATGGCTGTCCGTTGCCCTGAGTAACTGACATATGAGTGGCAGAGCTCATGTGTATATAACCTAGCATTATGCCAGGTATGTGGCAAGTGCTCAAAAAATTGTTGCTATTATTACGTTCCATACTTTGCTTCATTTGTTGCCAACTCTGTAAATAAGAGTGCTCCATGAAGGAGGAGGGAAGGTTTAATTATTTTAGAAGCTTTGTTTCCTTCAGTTTTGCTTTGTAATGTTTGCCTTGTCTTTTCCCCCTCAAGCAATAGTTACTACATTGGTTCCTGAAATAGCGGATATAACTTATTGTGCTGTGTTAATTTTTCTCACTTAGTAGCATTAAAAAATATTTTAAATTTCTATTTGAAAACTCTCATTAAGCATTCATTTAAATGTTGCTCAAAATGCTATTTATAATATAAAAAAGTACATGTTCTTTCCGAAATTCGTGCTGAAAATCTCCTTGGATCCAGATCCAGGCAGTGAGAATGGAGAGAAACCTCTGAAATGTGATTCTGTCACGTGTCTTACTACTGATTTTGAATTTTGTAAAACACCTGTTAAATCACCTGTGAGGGGTGAAGGGATGTCTGCGCACTCTTTTAAAGCTGGAAGTACCAAATTACTCCCTGATGAATAGGGTAAATAATCACAGAGGTGTGTACTGTTGGCATGGAGATACATCTATGAGACGATGGTGTTTCTCTTGGGAGACGGTGAAAACTGGAGAGAGGGTGCTTTATTTCTCACCTCCTAAAATGTCTTTCCCAGTTTTCTGCGGTGAGAGAAAATGAGACAGAGTCATACCTCACAGTTGGTGAAACAGTTACATGTGTATATAACTAGTGTATGTGTATATATGTATTTATATAGACGGAGAGACAGAGAATGAATTTTATTAATTATATATGGCAGCATAATTTTACTAAAATCTTGGTTAAATGATGTTTTTCTGTAAAAATATATATTTGTGTATATATATATATATACACATATATGAATGTGTGTATATATATATATATATATATACACATATATGAATGTGTGTATATATATATATATATTTGAAACTGAAGTATATAACCTTATAAAGCAGTATCTGTTGGGAAAAACTTTGGAAAAGTTGCTTTTCCAAAAAGCAGCTCTGCAAAAGACAGCGAATTTCTTTGTAAGTGTTTACAAACACTTCACAAACTTTGAATAATAAAATTAGTATGTTCTTCAAAATTTTCTAAAGTTTGTCAAAAGAAAGTCACTTTATATTTATTGTATGAACCAGACCTAACTGTAATAGAAAATCTTAACATTAAAAGGATAGAATCCTAATCATAATATTAATAAGTTGAATTTAGCATTTTGTTAAAAGATTAATGCTTATGTCAAACAGGAATATTCTGTACGTGAACATGTGGTTCTTTGGGGGGAGTCTGCTCACAGAATCCATCATATTAATAGGTTAATAGAGAGCAAGAGTTTTGTAATGTCAGATATCAGAATTTGACTAGTATTTAATACCCATTCATTGTTTTAAAAAGCAAAACACAAGTGAAATAGAAGCAAAAGAATATAGAGTGTATATCAATAGCCAAGAATATTTTATGTGAGTCATTTCTATTAAAAAAGCCTAATTATAAGCTCTATTATATAATATTAAATATTTTTATGTACTATTGTATGGAAAGTTCTAGATAATATGATTATTTGAATCATAAAATATAAAATGTTAAGTGACTGTGTATATACATGGAAAAAAGAATTAGCTGATTATTAGAAATAATGCAGAGATTCACTAAGGCAACTGAATACAAAAACACATGTAATGAGATCATTAGCTTTTCTATAAAAGAGTAATATCAGTTATAAATTATAATGAAAAAAGTAAGCTACCTTTTAAATAGCACCACATTTCAGTCAGAAGAATGTACTGTACCTGTGAGTGAAAATAATAAATCAGAAAACTTTTTATAAAGGAAACAAATTGTAACTAAAAACTCAGAGACAAAATAATATCTCATACTAATTGTGCATTTAAAAACCTTATTTATTGCAGATTAAATCATCTGTTAATTCTGTATAATCCTATGAAGTAGTTAGTGTTGCTATCTTAATTTTACAACTTTGATAACTAAGATTCAGAGAAATTAAGCCCATTATCTAAGATCATAGAGCTGGTAAGAGGTAAAGTTAGGATTTGAATCTATGTGAACTATTTCTGTACTTCAGTCTTAATTCACTGTGCATGGGAAGGCCTATTTAAGACACTAAAAATGTCATTTCTGATCAATTAACTTACTTAATTGATTCAGTTATACTCAACACCAGTGAGATATTATTTTTAATTTTGATGAAATTTTTCAAAAGTTTATCTAAAGGGATAAATATATCAGAAAGCAAAAAAGTTTAAAAGAAGCACAGTGGGTGAAGGGTGGAGACATGGAAAACCCACCTTTTCAGAAATTATAATAAAATGCTGCTTTAATCACACAATGAGTATACATTTATGTACATCTATATGCAAGTATATACACTCACTACACACACACATGGGTCTCATATGGAATCTACAGTCATTTCACCTCATCATATGAGACCCATGTGTGTGTGTGTAGTGAGTGCATATACTTACATATAGATGTACATAAACATACACTCATTGTATGATTAAAGCAGCATTTTATTCAATGAAAAAATAAAAGAAATAGTTATTCAGTAAATGGTGTTGAGACAGTAATTATTTGTGAAAATAATATAGACTTAGATCCCTTCCTTATGTCTTACATAAAAATACATAATATGAACACTGTGGAGATTCCTTAAAAAACTGAAAATAAAACTGCCATACGACCCAGCAATCCCACTGCTGGGCATACATACCGAGGAAACCAGAAATGAAAGACATATGTACCCCAGTGTTCACCGCAGCACTGTTTACAATTGCCAGGACATGGAAGCAACCTAGATGTCCATTGGCAGACAAATGGATAAGAAAGCTACGATACATATACACAATGGAGCATTCAGTTCAGTTCAGTTCAGTTCAGTTGCTCAGTCGTGTCCGACTCTCCGCAACCCCATGAATCACAGCATGCCAGGCCTCCCTGTCCATCACCAACTCATGGAGTTCACTCAAACTCATGTCCACAGAGTCGGTGATGCCATCCAGCCATATCATTCTCCGTCGTCCCCTTCTCCTCCCGCCCCCAACCTTTCCCAGCATCAGAGTCTTTTCCAGTGAGTCAACTATTCGCATGAGGTGGCCAAAGTATTGGAGTTTCAGCTTTAGCATCAGTCCTTCCAATGAACACCCAGGAATGATCTCCTTTAGAATGGACTGGTTGGATCTCCTTGCAGTCCAAGGGACTCTCAAGAGTCTTCTCCAGCACCACAGTTCAAAAGCATCAATTCTTTGGCGATCAGCTTTCTTCTATCAATGCAAATGCTGATTGCAGCCATGAAATTATAAGACGCTTACTCTTTGGAAGGAAAGTTATGACCAACCTTGATAGTATATTGAAAAGCGGAGACATTACTTTGCCATTGGAGCATTACTCAGCCATTAAAAAGAATACATTTGAATCAGTTCTAGTGAGCTGGATGAAACTGGAGCCTATTATACAGAGTGAAGTAAGCCAGAAAGAAAAACACCAATACAGTATACTAACGCATATATATTGGAAGCTTGAAAGACAGTAACAATGACCCTGTATGCAAGACAGCAAAAGAGTCACAGATGTATAGAACAGTCTTTGGGACTCTGTGGGAGAAGGTAGGGTGGGATGATTTGAGAGAATAACATTGAAACATGTATATTACCATATTACCATATGTGTATATTGCCAATTACCATATATTACCATATGTGAAATAGATCGCCAGACCAGGTTCGATGCATGAGACAGGGCGCTCAGGGCCAGTGCACTGGGATGACCCTGAGGGATGGTTTGGGGAGGGAGGTGGGAGGGGGTTTCAGGATGGGAGACACATGTACACCCATGGCTGATTCATGTCAATGTATGGCAAAAACCACTCCAATATTGTAAAGTAGCCTCCAATTAAAATAAATAATTTAAAAAATATATATATATTAAAGTTTTAATGAAAATAAAATAATGTTATTTATTAACATCCAATTTTATTAATATAATGGAGATGTATGAAATCACTATTAAATATATGTGAATACTCATTTAATTTCAAACTGGGAAGGTATTTCTAAGCCTATCACCAGAGCTGGAAAACATTAAGAAAATATTTTACAAATGTGTACATTGAAAAATTAAATATTTATGCACATCAAAAAACACCATAAATAAAATGTAAAGGCACATGACAAACTAGGGAATCTGTTTTCAACATTACTAAAGGGGCATTAACTTTAATTTGTCAATATTAAAAAAAAATGTCTAGCAGTCAGTAACAAAAGAGGTGACCATATTTACAGAAAAATAAACACAGTCTGTTCACAAAGAAACATAATTTACCAATAACATGAATAAAACTCAAAAGCAAATTAAGCAACAGTAGAGAACTATGTTTTCTAATCAAAGTGTTAAAGATTAAATAGCAAAGCCAGATAATACCAAGTACTGATTCAAGTTGGGACATTCTTATTTACTAGTCATAAAAGTGAGAATTTGAACAGCCTTTCTAAAAGAGAATTCAATAATAATTGCCAAACACCCAAAAAAATACTCTGAACCAGCAATTTCTCTTCAATTTGACCTAAAAAAATTGAGGATATATGAAAAAATTTATCTCCATCATTTTTTAATGATAGTTTAAAACTGAAAATGGATCAAATATCCAGTGATAAGGATTAGTTTAACATATCAAGATAACATACATATATATGATGGAATACTGATGGATCAATACAAGGATAATTTTAATATGGTACATAGTCATAGTATGTTTTTAAAAAGTATATAAACAATGCTGTTTAAGTGAGAGACCTCTTTTAAGTTTAAGAACTTTATGTATACAGCTATATATATATATATATATATATATATATACTAATTCATAGGAAAATGTGGAAGGATAGTATAAAATACTAACTCAGGGTATTATAGTTGATTTTTATGTTCCTAGAAAAGTGGTCTGAGACTTAGTTTGTTCATCTGTGAAATGAAAGTCATCCTAGATTAATCCTAAAATCTTTCAGAAAAAGTGTCTTGTGATTCTAAGGACCAACGATAGTTAATAATCCTACGAAAATACTTAATGCTTTCTTTCTGTTGAACTTTGTAGTTAATAGAATAAAGCCAGGTTTATCCTGAGCTATCCCTTGTTTTAATTAAAATTCAAGTCCTGATGTCTGTTTATAAACTATGAGTCTTTATTGTGCTTTCTGTTATGAGTGTCTTCTTGGTGTGGTGTGAGGTGGAGTGGGTCGAGTTGCACTAAACTTGGGTACATTTCCCTGTAGAATTCTTAGAAACAAAAAGAAATCTTAATATGTAATATACATTTTAGAGTTTCATCTACCATTTGGAACTCTACCAACAGTTCTTGTTTTTGGACAATTTCTTTAATTAAAATTCACATGGAGAAACTGTAATGCTTTTTTTCGATGCTTTAAAAAAAGTCCTTTGGCTAAAGAAAGATGTGTGTGCTTTAAAAATTGGTGGAAAAATGATTGTTTTTATTACCTAATGAACAGTGCTGTACTCTTATTTCTGACTAATAGTGAAATTACCTAGAAAATGATAAGGACTACTATTTCAAGTGGTTATTCAGAACCTTATTGTGCTAGTGAAATAAAAACATACTCAGTTTTAATTCGCTGTTAAATACTCAGCAGTCACAGCAGTTGTTTGAAGGCCACGTACCGTGGTGGCAAAAGTGGCTTTCGAAACATGCTTTGCCTCATTCTTGCTGAATACGGGTTGCCAAGTGGTAAGCCTGGCAGACGTCATGAACTTCCAAGAGGGAACATATTTTATTTGCCTTGCACCCCCAGAGGATTTGGCCAATTATTGCTATTTGTTTAATGTTGGTGTTGACATAGTGCCTTTGCCCTGAGGAGCCCCAGGTGCTTTATAAAATTAGTCAGCAATTCACATCACAGCCTTCACGCCCAAGAGTGCACACTGAAATTAATAATGATTCATGGAACCTACAAGCCATCCCTAACTCATACTTCTGTTTGCCCAGTGAAATAAAACAAATAGGCCAGTTCCCTAAGCGGGCCAGCCACAAAAGGTTCCTGTGGGAGGGGGATCGATGGGAGTTCCTCCCTTGTGTAAATAGGTGAACTCCGGTAAGGAAAATGCACCATACGCCCTGTGGCGCAGACTGAAAGCACTCTTCCATACATTCCTCAGTAAGGAGCTCACTGTTTTTGGGTCTTTGCTCAAATATTGCTTTCATACTAATACCTTCCTTGACTGTCTATTTGAAAAACAACAAAACGTAACAAAACAAAACCCATCATTAACTTAGACTTTCTGGATTTTCCTTTCTGCATCAGTTTCCTCAATAGCTTATGTGGCATCCAACATATTTACATGGTCTGTCTCTCTGTGTATTCATGGTCGACTCCCTCCCATATTATAAATTTTATGAAACTAGACCATTTGTCTGTTTTATTCCAATTATGAATCTTTAACAGGTGTGTGGCACAGAACAGATGCGTGGTAAACTTTTACTGGGGCTTCCCAGGTGGCTCAGGAGTAAAGAATCTGCTTGCCAAGCAGGAGACGTGGGTTCGTTCTCTGGGTTGGGAAGATCCCCTGGAAAACGGAATGGCAACCCACTTCAGTATTCTTGCCTGGGAAATCCCAAGAGTCAGACACGACCTAGCGACTAAACTACTACCACCACCACAAGCATTTGCTAAATGACTGAATTTGCACCGGTAGTGCAGTAAGAAGCAATTGAGTTTTCTTACTGTCAATCATATACGAAGGCAGTAAAAAGCGGGATAAGTAAGAAAGAGTGGACCTTCATCATCAATAGAACATTTCTTAACATTGAAAAGATCCACGTGGTGAAGTGGTATGTCAATCAGACTTTGCTTCTCCATTCGTTGCAAGTAATAGAGATGAAACATTTAAACCAACAGAAAGATGGCTTAGGGAATCTTGAAACTGGAAAATCTAAGGAGTGCAGCTGATTTTCATTGGTACAAGGCTTGGTTTGCTCATGTGCTCTTGCAATGTGATGAAGGGATTAATCTCCCTCTGTCTCTACCCACTCTGCATTGCTGGCTTTCCCTATGTGATGACAAAGACAGTTAAAGCAGCACCTGGCATAACTTTACCTACAGTAATTCCGGTGGCATGAGAGCATATTTCCCAATTTTCCCAGCGAAGACTCAGTCCTAACACGAGCAGGTGGACTTGGATTAAATGCCGGCCGTGACTCAGTCATGTGACTGACTGGGCCTCTGGGCCTCCCAGTCATGAATGTCAGTTCCATCCTCTGAATGTGGTTCTCCAACACGAAATTTGGTTTACTTGATCAAAATAAGAAAGAAAAGATGCATGACAACTATAGCCAGAAAGATAAATCAGATTTAAAGAGTTTCTCATTACAGTGAGGCAGAATACATTTCCAAGCCTTTCAATGTTCCAGTTTTATAACATTCAGTAACCATATATTTAACAGCTTAATTGTGCAAATTATGTTTCTGGAGGGGAAAAAGGAACCTTTCGCATTATTTTCAGTGGCAGGTCCTCTCTAATGGTCTACTTACATGATAGTGAGGTATTATTCCTACTTCAGTGAAAAGAAGATAAAAATGTGGGGAAAAAAGCTAAATTTTGGCTGTACGATGTTTATTTAAGGTTGCTGTTACTTATGTTCTTCATAGATACTTTAATAATTCTTGTTATCTTACTTTGTCTTATGTATGAAGGCTGTTATATTCTAATTCTTTTCTATATGTTTTAAAAAGAGACTACTTAGAATATACTAGATCAGACGAAGAAAAATAGTGTATAATGTAACTTACCGTGGAATCTAAAAAATATAACAAATCAGTGGATATACCAAAAAAGAAGCAGACTCACAGATATAGAGAACAAATTGATGGTTACCAGTGGGGAGAGGGAAAAGGGAGAGGCAATATAAGGGTGGGAGATTAAGTCCTACAAGGATAGTGTTCAACACAGGGAATGTAGCCAATATTTTGTAATAACTATAAGTAGAATATAACCTTTAAAAATTATGAGTCATTATATTGTATGCCTGTAACTTATAATAGTGTACATCAACTGTATATTAATTAGAAAAAAGAAGAATATACTGGAAACCCTAAAATTTTCTGTTCCAAATACTGGAACTTGGTTTGCTGACATACTAGTACCTCGCTTTCCTATAAAAAGTTTATAAAAGTTCATGGATAAATATAATTCACAGATAATGCTAAAACTTTATTTCAGCCATTACTTCTTACCTCTTTCCACATCAAGAAGTAGTTAACCAAGACTCTGAAAGTGACTGTATTTTATTTCCACTATTCATTGTTGGATCTGTAATCTGTTCCACACACTAGTTAGAACTAGAGTAATAAATAATATATAAAAATCAATATCCTATTGATGGATGTGTGCTGGTGTGCGGTTGCTCAGTTGTATCCAACTCCTTGTAACTCCGTTAACTATAGCTCACCAGGCTCCTCTGTCCAAAGAATTTTCCAGGCAAGAATACTAGAGTGGGTTGCCATTTCTTCCTTTAGTGGATCTTCCCAACCCAGGGATTGAACTCATGTCTCTTGTGTCTCCTACATTGACAAGCAGGTTCTTTACCTCTGCACCATCTGGGAAATCCCATCAGTGGCTCTACAAAGAATTAACTCCAAGGCAGAGTGGTTGGGGGATCAAGGTGTGGCCCACTTGCCATAAAAGCACCATGGCCATGTGAACCAATGTCGTTAGTTATGCTGTACTAACGAGAAGGGCATTTCTGATATTAACTTTAATACCAGTACTAACTCAGTAGTTTAATATGACTATATACCAAAATATCCACCTAGATTCAGGAAGTTACCCTATTGATTGAATCAGCTAATTCAGTGTTAAAAGAAAAAAAAAAAAAAAGCTTTGGGTGGTTAGCATTTCTAAATTAGTGTTTTTCTTAAGACATGATGTTCTAGTAGTTCATCTTTCTTTGTTCCTCTGAAATTGTGATTATTTCTAAGTTGTTGGTTTCTAGGTAAAAGAGAGGAGATGGGGAAAGCAAGGTTTTCTTAAGAAATCCTTTTCTTTCATGGCCCAGTTGAACTGGATTTGTGATTGATATCCATTGATATCCCATCACATCCAATCCAGGTGATAAGAATTCCCAGTATTTTTTGAGGGAGCCATTTTTGTGGTGGGAGAGAAGCCAAAGGCTTACAATACTCATGTATCCGAACATTCCAACAAATAATAATGTCACAGTAAATTTATTTTGTTGTTGTTCAGTCACTCGGTCGTGTCTGCTCTTTGTGACCCCATGGACTGTAGCACGCCAGGCTTGCCTGTCCTTCACCATCACCCGGAGTTTGCTCAAACTCATGTCCATTGAGTCGGTTTATAAAAATGAAAAAAAGCCCAGCTCAGGGCTGTACCATGACTTTTGTGAGCCTCTTTTTTCATTAAAAAATACTAAAAAAATATATACTTTACAACCACTTTGATATAAAGAGAAATGTAATCTAAGATGGATTATATTAATTTCATTTCTGATTTTAAATGAAATTAAAACATTTTCTTGGGCTGCTGAAAGTTTTCTGGGCCCTGGACTGGGTACCTGCTTTGCCTGGTGGGAGAGACTAAATTGCCTTTGTTATAGCTAAATTGGTTACATTTTAAGCCAAACAACTGTCTTCTGCCTGTTGTTCACCTTTTTAATTTAATTTTTTTAAAAATAATTAACATTAGTTAATCCAAGTAGGGTAAGAGCAGGGGGAATGGGGACTTAGAATAAGCTGGAATTAGGCTTCATCAGGGAAGCTACTCCTAAAAATCAGTCACAGGTTTGGGGCCTGCAGTCTCCTCACAGGATTTAAAGCTATTTTACTAAGTTTGTCAAAATCCATATTCTTCAAGGTTTATGTTTTTAAATGGCTGATGCTGTGAAAAGAAATGCCATCATGATTATGTTTACATTATGCATTTGCACAGGAAGGAAAAACTAGAATTTTTCATGCAGAGAGCACTTATAGTTTTACTGAATATAGTTTTTCAAAGTAAAATTGACGTTGGAATATTTATTTCTCTTGTGATCCAGGTGAGAAGCCAATATATGGTTGAATGAAGTAAATGCTCATTCTTGTGTTTAATAAAATCTCTGATTCTTCTATTCAGGCTGATTTTTATCTGAATCTTCAATTTCCACTTACTTATGGTTTGCATAAACAGAGATAACTTGGATACATAAATTCTGTCTAAAAGTATTTCTTGAGAATCTCTTGGTCATTAACTCTCTAGAATGAAACTGGGTAAACTAACCTCAACAGCCATTCTTTTGCCAAATGTCAGATAAACGTCAACATTTTTTGCTTGGTAGGTTTTGAAATTTGCCATTTCTGCATTGAAGTCCAGTGTTGTTTTTCCTGGATGAGTGAATGAGTGAGTGAAGTTGCTTAGTCGTGTCTGACTCTTTGTGACCCCATGGACTGTAACCTACCAGGCTCCTCGGTCCATGGGATTTTCCAGGCAAGAATACTGGAGTGGGTTGCCATTTCTGTCTCTATTTTTCCTGGATGCATGGCTTCTATTTACTCCTGGCATTCCTAGTTGTTCCACATTTGTGAGCGTTGTTCAGGAAGCGGAGAGTAAAAAGGTGACTAAGATGCAATCCCCACCTTTAAGGAAATCACAGTTTAACAGGAAGATAGGCAAGTGAAAAGCTTAGGAAAAAATGATAAAAAATTCTGGGATAAAAGGAAAGTACATGAATATCTGTTAAGTTAGGCTGTTTCATCAAGTAAACCTTCTTGGAAGGAGCGACACTTTGGTGTATCTTTTTTACCACTGAACCTCCATTGTTCTGTCTGTATATGGACAATCTAGATTTAAAGATGAAAATGTATAGAAGTTATGTAGCATCAAGCCTGGGACATACTTTTTGCTCTTCTGCCATTACTTACTTTATTGTAAAAAGCATGTCAAAAGGAAAAGATGGAAGACATGCTGATTCACCCATAGACTATCAGTCCCTGAATGAAAGAAGCAAGACTATGTATGGCTTATGTTTTATAAACTATGTGTGTTCCCGTTTCACTAAGAGAGTCTGTTAATACATCTATATGCATAATTTGTCCCAGGTGTAATAAAGGCTTTGTCTGTCCCAAAGCAATAATGACAAAACAAAAATCAAATATTAACAATCAAAATTTTCTTTTTTCATTCATGTATTTGGTTGTGATGTAGAGACTGTTAGAAAATTAAATACTTCATCTTAGAAGAGTCAGTTTGTGGGTTTTTTTCCTTTAATTTTATTTTTCATTGAAGTATAGTTGATTTACAGTGTGTTGATCTCAGGTATACAGTAAAGTGCTTCAGTTATGCATGCTTATATGTATTTTTCATGTTCTTTTCCCTTATAGTTTATTACAAAATTTTAAATACAGTTCCCTGTGCTATACAGTAGGTCCTTGTTGGTTATCTATTTCATATATAAGTAGTGTGCATGTTAATCCCAAAGTCCTAATTTATTTTCCTCTCTTTTCCATTTTGGTAACCATCAGTTTGTTTTCTATGTCTGTGTGTCTATTTTGTATATTAGTACATTTGTATCATAAAAATTGTTTTATTTATTTTATTTACTTTCAGATTCCACATGTAAGCCATGTAGAATCAGTGTGTTGAATGAAATAAACTAATACTTGCGAGTCATCATCATGCAATACTCATGCCGAGAAACCGTGCCTCTGTTCTGCCTGTAGGCTGTTGACCTGGATGGTAGTTAGCCTTAGGCCACCCATTGACACTACAGATGACATTTGAAGAAACACTTGTTAATCCAGCTTCCTGACAGATCACCTCCCCTAGTACTCACCATGGAGAGGTGAGTACTTACTTACTGCCTTAGGATCTTTACAAAGATTTACTTTACTGCCTTTACTTACTGCCTTAGGATCTCCCAGACTGTTGCTGCTGCTGCTAAGTCACTTCAGTCGTGTCCGACTCCGTGTGACCCCATAGACGGCAGCCCACCAGGCTCCCCCGTCCCTGGGATTCTCCAGGCAAGAACACTGGAGTGGGTTGCCATTTCCTCCTCCAATGTGTGAAAGTGAAAAGTGAAAGTGAAGTCGCTCAGTCATGTCCGACTCGTAGCGACCCCATGGACTGCAACCTACCAGGCTCCACCGTCCATGGGATTTTCTAGGCAAGAGTACCAACCATTAATAGCACAGTCTGACACTTCCCTGGTGGCTCAGTGGTAAAGAATCCACCTGCCAATGCAGGAGATGTAGGTTTGATCCCTGGGTCAGGAAGATCCCCTGGAGAAGGAAATGGCAACCCACTCCAATATTCTTGTCTGGGAAATCCCAAGGACAGAGGAGCCTGGTGGGCTACAGTCCATGGGGGTCTCCAAAGAGTCTGGCACAACTTAGTGAGTAAACAATAGCAGTGGCACAGATTACCATGTGGTGGTAGGAATCTCTCTCTGTTGCCCTGAAAATAAGTAATAGCAGTGGGGTTTCTTGTTTTACCCTCTCCTGTCTATGTGGCCAGCAGCAAAGACTGCCTCTCATCAGTTTCATGTGGCTCGATTAGGTTTATCTTTCATGCTAACATATTTAAAGAATCACATCTTGGGATCGTTGTCCCCCGAGTCCCTCTCTAAAATCCAAGTAGGGTAGGAATACTCATGACCGGAGTTGTTGAGAAGCACTTTCCCCATAGCCCTCTTCTCTGTATACACTTAGAGACCAGAAAATTCTGCCCCAATCCAGAGCAACTGTGGCCTTTGGCAGTCTGGTAGCGTTTGCCTTCTGGCATGGGTAGAACTAACGTCACCTAGGTAATTCAGCCTTTGGGATCCTTCTTCCATGAATGAGAGAATCCCAGGATTGGCTGCCAACAGCCTCTTCCTAGTGCCCAGTTTCCTTTGATGCAGTGTGCGGAATGGTGACGGTCCATTTCCGCACCACCCCCCCTCCTGCCACGAGAGGATTTATGGTCTGCATGCCCCAGTTGTGAAGCTGGCCTGTGGTCTTTTGCCGCCTCAGGCCTGTAAATGTTTAGAATTGTGTGTTTATATTTCCAGGGCTACAGTTTGAAAGTCGAAGGAGCAGACAGATAGCAAAGAATTCACAGGTCAAGCTGCTGTTGCTTCCTCCTTGGAGGGCTTTGTCTCTGCCCATATTGTCCATATCTAGATTCCTGTGGAGCTCCTGGCTTTCTGACTTCTATTTCTTTGATTAGATGCTTTCAAGTGGTTTTTTCTGTAAGAAATCCCCATAGAAGAGGTGTTTACATGATGCGATGGGGAAGTGGAGTTTGCCTGACACAAGGAACCTCGGAAACTTTCCTGTAATGAAAAGGTCTGGCTTGTGGGTGGGCGCCCTTCCATCCAGACAGACGGGAATGTGACTCGGCAGCCAGGAGACACATGGACTTGTGACCACCAGGACAGGCACCTCACTGGAAAAGTCCCAACAGCTAGGCGTGTTCAGCTTTTCTGAATGTACTAGCAGGCATTTGACTGCTTTAAATCTACACTAGATTTCTGTTATGTCATAGCCATTGTTTTCCTCCTCGAGAATGTGGATGCCTTTAATAAAACCCTTTTTGCCTGCTCCCCCTGCCAACCACGTGACCTAAATATGAAAGTGAATTTCACTCAGCAGTGAAAGAAATCAACATGACTTTAATGAGACCGTTTCTACCTTCTTTGGTTCCTCCCTTCTAAGCATTCAAGCAGAACTTTGTGCCTAAATGGATTCTTTTGGGCCTTTAACAATGAGCATGAACTCAGTATCGTTAGAGCAGTTGCCAGAATAGGTTCCTAAAATTCGGGTGGTATAATTGCCCACCCCTCTCCCTGCTCCAACTTTGGATGGATGAGTTCACTGCCTCCCAGTCACCCCCTGAGTACAGAATCATTTATTTTGGTGTCACTTCATGACGAAAGCCCAGCTGGCATTAGCTCAAGTTATGCAGCTGGCTATTAATTGAAGAAAACTTCTCTGTCACTCCTCAGTCAAATACAATCTGATTCAGCAGATCCTTTTCGCTCTCCTCCCTTCTATTATACCAGAAGAACAAACGTAAATAACTCCCACTTGGCTCAGCTTGTCATGGATTGTAAGTTAGCTGGCAGACTGATTACATTAATGCTTTCTGGGCTGCTCTTCTCAATTGATTTTTATTTCTACGAGAGGTTTGGACATCTCATTTCTGAGGCTTTATAATGTTGTCCAGTGGAAAGAAGTATTATTGTAGTTTGCCTTTGCTCTTCTATCTTGCATAGTTAGTTTTCAAAATCATTTCCACAAAATTTCAAATTGCATCACCTGTAGGGTAGGTGCTAGTCTTCTGTGAATGGATATTCTGTTTTTCTATCATACTTGACTGGACTTGTGTTTTTATTTTAAACAGAACTTTCTGAGAGATTTGTTCAGGATTTTGATGCTCGGAAGGATCGGGGGCGGGAGGAGAAGGGGACAACAGAGAATGAGATGGCTGGATGGCATCACCGACTCGATGGCCATGAGTTTGAGTGAACTCCGGGAGTTGGTGATGGACAGGGAGGCCTGGCGTGCTGTGATTCATGGGGTCGCAAAGAGTCAGACACGACTGAGTGACTGAACTGAACTGAAGCATGTAATATATAGGACATGGTATGACAAACATTTTTGATGAGTGTGTTTTGTAATTAAAATGTGAAACTACTTGGTGTGAGATGATAAATGTGTTGAAAATCATGGAACTTTTCTATGAAATAAAACTGCAGAAATGACATGGGAAAGTTCTTATTCAGTTCAGTTCAGTTCAGTTCAGTCGCTCAGTCGTGTCCGACTCTTTGCGACCCCATGAATCACAGCACGCCAGGCCTCCCTGTCCATCACCAACTCCCGGAGGTCACTCAAACTCATGTCCATCTAGTCGGTGATGCCATCCAGCCATCTCATTCTCTGTCGTCCCCTTCTCCTCCTGTCCCCACTCCCTCCCAGCATCAGAGTCTTTTCCAGTGAGTCAACTCGTCGCATGAGGTGGCCAAAGTATTGGAGTTTCAGCTTTAGCATCAGTCCTTCCAATGAACACCCAGGATTGATCTCGTCTAGAATGGACTGATTGGATCTCCTTGCAGTCCAAGGGACTCTCAAGAGTCTTCTAGGAGTGCTAAAATAGTACATAAGTTTGATCCTCTCTGGATATGAAAGTTCATCAATTATGTTATTCTGTAGCAATATGTTTCAGCACCAAGGACATCTTCAGTGCCCTCCCCCACCCCAATTTCTGTCCTTTGTACAATAATGCTTGCTGGGTGCCAGAACCCTAAACATGAACTTGCTGCTAAGCTGCCAAGTCACTTCAGTCGTTTCCAACTCTGTGCGACCCCATAGACGGCAGCCCAC
This sequence comes from Moschus berezovskii, assembly GCF_049115385.1. Lineage (NCBI taxonomy): Eukaryota > Metazoa > Chordata > Mammalia > Artiodactyla > Moschidae > Moschus > Moschus berezovskii. Next base: position 57,777,417 of record NC_142477.1, on the reverse strand, counting down.
CAGGCTCCCCCGTCCCAGGGATTCTCCAGGCAAGAACACTGGAGTGGGTTGCCATTTCCTTCTCTAGTGCAGGAAAGTGAAAAGTGAAAGTGAAGTTGCTCAGTCGTGTCCGACTCTTAGAGACCCCATGGACTGCAGCCCACCAGGCTCCTCCATCCATGGGATTTTCCAGGCAAGAGTACTGGCATGTGGTGCCATTGCCATGAACTTCAATTCAGTTCAGTTCAGTCGCTCAGTCGTGTCCGACTCTTTGTGACCCCATGAATCACAGCACGCCAGGCCTCCCTGTCCATCACCAACTCCCGGAGTTCACTCAAACTCATGTCACAGAGTCGGTGATGCCATCCAGCCATCTCGTTCTCTGTCGTCCCCTTCTCCTCCCGCCCCCAATCCCTCCCAGCATCAGAGTCTTTTCCAGTGAGTCAACTCGTCTCATGAGGTGGCCAAAGTATTGCAGTTTCAGCTTTAGCATCAGTCCTTCCAATGAACACCCAGGATTGATCTCCTTTAGAATGGACTGGTAGGACAGCAAAATTGTACCTTGTTAGGACTTAGCTGTCTTTAAGGGGCTCAATGGGATTTCAGCAACAGGTACTGAGAGAAAAATCAGAACTTGACAGAAGAAAATAGATCTTCAGTGCTAAAAGAGACTTGGGATAACTGCCTTGTCCCTTGAGATTGGTCTTGTGACTCATTAGAGAAAAAATACCCAAAGGGCATCAGAGAACCTGGCTTAGATTAGGCTTTCTTGGGTTACAGGAGATTCAGAGCTAGAACTGGCAATAAAGCCTCATGGTATTAGCTCTCCTAATTTGAATGTCTGATGCATGTTCTAGTGTCCATGAAGTCGACCTTAGGGGTCTGGGTAATCTGGAAGAGGAATAGATTACACAGGAGCTGGAAGTCACAGCTGACCTCTAGATCCAGATCTGAGTGGTATGACCTAGTTGCAACTGGTTCTTATAATGGATCCCTCCCTGGAAGGATTCTTTCATGAACACAGATAGGTTGGGGCTGCAGTATGTAGACTCAGCTGAAGGCGTTATAAAGCTCTAGAAGCTGATATGCCTACAAAATGGAAATGATGCTTTGGGGAAACGGTTGGTGTTAAAAAAACAAAGGCAGTCACGTTTGTCTGTTTAAGAATTATATTCCCTTTCTATACAATGCTATATTCCCTCTATAAAAACAGCTGTCTCATGGGGAATTCTGTCCATTTATAAACTGGCAGACAATTTAAATGGAAAATGTTTTACTAGTTTGGACATTTTTTTTAGTATAAAACCAGGGGTTTAAGTCCTGAAATGTAACTGTATATTGTTGCCAGAATCTGATATTTATAGATGGGAGGTTAGAGGAAGTTATATTCTAGTGAGAAATCTTCTGACTTGTTTCCTTCATTTGTAGAAGCAATCTCTGTTTTGGTAACATTTAATTTATGAATTTTGGTATCATGTTCAGTTCAGTCGCTCAGTCATGTCCAACTCTTTGCAACCCCATGGACTGCAGCACGCCAGTCTTCCCTGTCCATCACCAACTCCCAGAGTTTACCCAAACTCATGTCCATTGAGTCGGTGATGCCATCCAACCATCTCATCCTCTGTCACCCCCTTCTCCTGCCCTCAATCTTTCCCAGCATCAGGGTCTTTTCAAATGAGTCAGTTCTTCGCATCCGGTGGCCAAAGCATTGGAGTTTGAACGTCAACATCAGTCCTTCCAGTGGAACACCCAGGACTGATCTCCTTTAGGATGGACTGGTTGGATCTCCTTGCAGTCCAAGGGACTCTCGAGTCTTATCCAACACCACAGTTCAAAAGCATCAATTCTTTGATGCTCAGCTTTCTTTACAGTCCAATTGTCACATCCATATATGACTACTGGAAAAACCATAGCCTTGACTAGGTGAACCTTTATTGGCAAAGTAATGTCTCTGCTTTTTGTTATGCTGTCTAGGTTAGTCATAACTTTCCTTCCAAGGATTAAGCGTCTTTTAATTTCATGGCTGCAGTCATCATCTACAGTGATTTTGGAGCCCCAAAAAATAAAATCAGCCACTGTTTCCCTATCTATTTGCCATGAAGTGATGGGACCAGGTGCCATGATCTTAGTTTTCTGAATGTTGAGCTTTAAGTTAACTTTTTCACTCTCCTCTTCCACTTTCATCAAGAGGCTCTTTAGTTCTTCTTCACTTTCTGCCATAAGGGTGGTGGTGTTATCTGCATATCTGAGGTTATTGATATTTCTCCCAACAATCTCACTTCTTTAATTGTTATTGTGCATCACACAATGCTTACAGTTAAATTTTACAGATAATGCAATGAATTAGAGTCCCCATTCTGAAAGAACCCTCAGAAAGTGGGAGCTTATGTAGTCCTTTGTAATAGTCACAGTAGGTGTGCCTAATTTCTTCAGAAGCCATTACTAAGGGCATCCTTTTCTTTAAATTATGAGGCTGTTTACTTAACATAGTTGATGCCAAAACTGATGAACATTAAAACTCTCTGAGACATTGCATCTTTCTAAGAAGAAGATTGAAAGAGGAAGACTACAAGACAAAGTAACCCTCCTCCGAAGCCCAACTCAAGGCAAGGTTTTCACCCTGCTCTTCTGAGCATAGTGATATGACAGACAAACCTACAGGCAATGGAAGGCTTTGGAGCAAAGAGATTCCATGAATGTCACATTGTTCGTGGATTTCACAGTTAGTTCTGCAGTGTTTAAAGATGATGACTTCAAATTGCTCCTTTAAGTTGAGGCTATAAATGGTTTAAATGGGGGGAGGGGATGTGACAGGATCGAGCATCTTCCCCTTCCTTTGTCCTCTGAGAATTCAGAATGAGCAGCCACCATTATGCAGCAAGAAGAGAGAATGAACTAGAACTTGGAATGAGTTTCTGTGAGGCCCTCATTGTTCCAGGGTATACTGAGGGCTACACTATCATCACATTAGACAAATGGCTTCTCCTCCCGTGCCAGCTTAATTACCAGCTTGGCTTCTGAACAAAGAAATCACAGTTGAGGCAGAACATGTTTGCCATTGAAGGTAACAATCTTAGAGCAAGCTTCAGGTTGTTTTCCATTTAGGTTTTTATTATTCAACTTGCAGAAAGAGACCTCTTCTTTTTAAGAAAAATGATGTACTCTTATGTCTCTTAAGTTTCAGTATTGGGTGCATGCTTCACACAGTAGGTAGCAAAACTGAGTTAGATGCTGGTGACCAAAAATAAGCAGGAAGGATGAGTGGGCTAGGACATGTCAAAATGTCATGTTAGAACTATATAGATGGAGACAGAATGTAGTTGTTTACCATAAGCTGCATGTATCAGTTACATTTCTAAGTGTGGTCCCCATTGATATCACCTGAGAACTCCCTAGAAATGCAAATTCTTTGGTCCAGTTTCAGGCCTAATGAGTCAGAAACTCTGGAGGTGGGCCCAGAAACGTGTGTTTTTCAAAGCCCTCAGGAGATTCTGATGTGTGCTAAAATCTGAGAACCACTGCTGCAAAAAAATTCCACAAGGCAAATGTAGAACAAAAATGATTCAGCAAATGAATTATGACAATATTTAGAAATTTGAAGAAACAGGTAAATCCATAGTGGTTTTTTTTTTTCTTTTAATCAGAATTCTGTGTTTGGAAATAAGGGTTTGAGTTTTTTCACCTTTTTTTTTTTTTCAGTTTTAAATTAAGAAGTAAACAGGGAGGTGTGTGTGCGTGCACGTGTGCTCAATTGTGTCTGACTCTTTGCAACCCCATGGGAGGTATGGTGCGGTATTTATGTCATTGTGTAGGATTAATGGAGTTTATTCTAGTGGAAAAGGGTATCTCATGGAAAAACTTCACTCATATTCTGTCTAGACACATATTCTTTTTTTGAGGCAGGAAACACAAAAGAAAATTGGCTTCATCTAGTTCAAGGATATGGTGTTTTAATTCTGTAGAGAAATAATTTCATTTTCTTGGAGAAATGGGTAGACTGATATTAGTAATTTAATTTTCTTAAGTATAAGATGGTTGATACAGTTCTTACCAATAGTGAAAGAAGCAGGGTCAAAACTAGCAAATGATTGTATAGTGGGAAGGGAACTTTATAATAAACTATAACTAATTAGCCTGTACCATTTCCTGTAGTACTTTGATCAGACAGCTAAGGGAATAAACAGAAATCTGAACTCCGTGGTAGGTCACTCCGTTTGGATTTGTTCATTTAGCAAATAGTTGTGAGTAGCTACCATGGACTTAATATGTTAGCATTGGAAAAGGAGCAAGACAGTCACAGCAATGGTTCTTGTGAAGCCAGAGGTCCAGTGGTAAAGCTAGATGATTAAACAGGCCACTGTGATTGAAGTGTAGTAACTTTTAGCCCCAAAACAAAATATAAGATAGCCCTGGTGAGAGCAGCTCTCCTGGACTTGAGGGTATGAGCATGGGTGGTCAGGAGTGGCTCATAGAAAAGGCACTAGAACTTACAAGGCTGAGAAATTAGTCAGATAAAGCAGGGGCAGACTGAGAAAAGAGCATGTGCAAAGGCCAAAGGCAGTATATTTGGGGTGCCATCATGTGACTGAACATGGCTCCATCTTGGTGGAGCTTGGAGGGCAGATGGTGACTGCATAGGTTCTGGAAAGAGATGAGAGATGATGCTGGAAACAAATTAAAAAAGAAGAAAAAGCCTTGCCAGCCATGGTAAGAATTTTGGACTTTATTCTAACAAGATGGGAAGACTCTGAAGTTATAGGATTTTTCCCCCATTCCAGAGACTGGATTGGAGAAGCCCAGTGTTGGAGGAAGGGAGGCCAGTGGAGACCCTGTTGTAACATTTCAGACAACAAGTATTCATTGCTTGGAGCAGCAGCAAGATGGGAATGGATAGAAGTGAAAAGATTTGGGAAACAGCTATTTCACTAGTAGATTCAGTGGGACCTGGTGATTCATTACATGTAGGAGCAGCTAGAATCATTCACTGAGCTAGTGCTTCAGGAGGGGTGGCAGGTGTGAGAGTGAAATGATCTGTTCCATTTGGATATGCTGAGTCTGAGAGTTCTTCGGTTGTCTAAGCAGAGGTGACCAACACGCTGTTGGAAATGCAAAGTAGGTCTGGGACACAAGTGAGCTGGGCTCTTAAGTTACTCTGCCCTCATAAGTGTTTTCCATACTTTATCATGCAGAAGCTACAGCCAAAGGACTTTCTTTATGATCCTTGATTACTCCCGTAGCTATTGGGCACTACTCTGTTGTTGTTTTTTTTAATAGAAGTATAGTTGATTTACAGTGTTGTGTTAATTTCTGCTATACAGCTAAAAGACTAAGTTACACACATATATACATTCTTTTTATGCTCTTTTCTATTATGGTTTATTCCAGGAGATTGGGTGTAGTTCCCTCAATTGGGCTCTACTCTAGATGTCAGTATTAAGTACTAAGTGAAATTTAGAACCCTAGAATTTTTCTGCCAGAAATCCTAGAAAGCAATTTGATTTCCTCAATGAAACATACCCACTGATTAAGCACACATTACCTTTCAGTTGGTGTTTTATTTCTACAATGGAAAATACAAGGGAACTAGAATGATCTAATCCCAGTTTAAATATTCTTACCTTCATTTACATTAGGGATCATTTCCCTGTACCAGTAAAATACTTTAGAATTGTTGTTCAGTGAGAGCAGTACTAAAATATTGAAGAGATGAATATAATAACTAAAGGGTAAAATACATATTCCCAATTTGAGAGAGAAGAATTATGTTTACCACACAACTCCCCTTAATTTTCAATAATGTTATAGCAGTACATTTTTTAATAGAACATTTAAATTAGAACTTTAGAAGTCTCTTTTGTTATATCTAAAAAGAGGCTCAGGACATCTCATTTGACTGAATAACTGCATGTACAAGTGTTTGTCAACAACTAAAGAAAAATCTCATATAAATCATGAACTACTCTGTACAGCTTTACCTAGCATTCTCTTCATAATTATGGAACTTTTCAAGTTATTTTATTTTTAAGAAACCAAAAAATATAAGAGAACTTAATATACAGACACGTAAATTTCAACTAGTCTTCAGGAATAATGAGAGCAAGCACTGTCGTCAGCAAAATTTTGAGTGGTTAAGTACCATGAATATTTGCAAGTTACCAAATTAGAAACATTAGAGAAATGGCAACCCACTCCAGTATCTTGTCTAGAGAATCCTATGGACGGAGGAGCGTGGTGGGCTGCTGTCCATAGGGTTGCACAGAGTCAGACACGACTGAAGCAACTTAGCATGCATGCATGCATTGGAGAAGGAACTGGCAACCCACTCCAGTATTCTTGCCTGGAGAATCCTAGGGATGGAGGAGCCTGGTGGTCTGCCGTCTATGGGGTCGCACAGAGCCAGACACGACTGAAGTGACTTAGCAGCAGCAGCAGGGATCATGTATAATATATTTCTGATGATGCAGTGTTGTTTTTTTTTTTTTGGTAATTAATTTATTTTTTATTGGAGGCAAATTATTTTACAATATTATATTGGTTGGTTTTGCCATACATTGACATGAATTCGCCCCGGGTTCACACAAGTTCCCCCTCCTGAACCCCCCTCCCACCCCCCTCCTCCCTCTATCCTCCCTCTGGGTCATCCCTGCACGCCAGCCTCCAGCATCCTATAACATGCATTGACCCTGAACTAGTGATTCGTTTCACATATGACAACATACGTGTTTCAATGCCATTCTCCAAAATCATCCCACCCTCACCCTCTCCCACAGAGTCCCAAAGACTGTTCTATACATCTGTGTCTCTTTTGCTGTCTCGTATATAGGGTTATCATTTGCATCTTTCTAAATTCCATATGTATGCGTTAGTATACTGTATTGGTGTTTTTCTTTCTGGCTTACTTCACCCTGTATAATAGGCTCCAGTTTCATCCACCTCATTAGAACTGATTCAAATGTATTCTTTTTAATGGCTGAATAATACTCCATTGTGTAACATTTGGATTACTTTGTTCTGTTGAGTAGACACTACTAAAGCCTATTGCAAGGCTTCTGTTTGAAATACAGAGTTCCTGCTCATACATGATGTAGGTTAAAACTGGACAGATCAGAATTGGCTGATCAAAACTGTTAAAGCTTGTTTCCCAAGTCTTGTTGTCTCTTCCTGAGATCTTTTTCCTATTTCAGATCATCAGAGCCCTTATTATCTCTAAGAAATGCTTTATTCCAGCTAGTCATCCTCTTATACGATCATGACTTTGTTTTAGCTATTCAGCAAAAATATCAATGTGTATATGCTTCCCAGGGGGTGCTGGTGGTGAAGAACCGGCCTGCCAATGCAGAAGATATAAGGGAAGGGGATTCTATCCCTGGGTCAGGAAGATCGCCTGGAGGAGGGCACGGCAACCCCTCCAGTATTCTTGCTTAAAGAATCCTATGGACAGAGAAGCCTAGCATGCTATAGTCCATAGGGTCACAAGGAGTCAGACACCACTAAAGTGACTACGCATGCATGCACGCACATATGGTATATGTATGTACATACACACATGTGTATTTAACTATCTACTAAACTATGTTACGGAAAAGGCAATGGCAAGCCACTCCAGTACTCTTGCCTAGAAAATTGCATGGGCAGAGGAGCCTGGTGGGCTGCAGTCCATGGGGTCGCTACTAGTAGGACATGACTGAGCGACTTCACTTTCACTTTTCACTTTCACACATTGGAGAAGGAAATGGCAACCCACTCCATTGTTCTTGCCTGGAGAATCCCAGGGACGGTGGAGCCTCCTCGGCTGCCGTCTATAGGGTTGCACAGAGTCGGACACGACTGAAGCGACTTAGCGGCAGCAGCAGCAAACTATGTTAAATCTGTAAATTTAGGATAAACCTGTTTAAATTTGGAGTGGATCTTTATTGCATGCCTGCATGTGTGCCCAGTCGTGTCTGACTCTTTGCAATCCTATGGATTGTAGCCTGCCAGGCTCCTCTGTTCATGGGATTTTCCAAAAGAACACTGCAGTGGGTTGCCAATTCCTTATTGCAGCTTACCAAATGCTTCATATACTATCTTGTGGACATAATATATGAAGTAGTAGTATATTTAGAACTGAGTCCTACTTCATATAGTTTTCCTATAACTTCAAATTTATGGCAGTAAACAGATTAACTTATTCACAAAGAATACAGAACTGCAGACTTATTTGTATTTTTCCATAATGGCATTCACTGCAATAGGTACACAGTAAACAGCATATGAAGAGAAAACAAAAGTTCTTTTTAAAAAGCCTGCAAGGATAAGTTGAATATAGGCCTTAGTAATGTGCTGTATAAGTTGAAATCTAAGAGATTGGGACAAGTGGGAGGAGTTAAATCTTATAAGAACACAGAGACGAGAAATCTGAATTGGACCATGACCTGGGTAGTGCCAACATCTTTGTTGAAAAACTTTAGGTAAAAGCTACTCTTTCCAGTCACATACTACAGATTGCCATCCCCTCCTCTCCTAAGGCTTAGAAGAGCTCAATTTCTTCAGCACAACCCTGTCCCAAACAATGTAATGTTAGTATAATGTATTAACTCTGCACACACATCGATCATTTACAAAATTTTGAGTGTCAAGTATGTGCAAGGCAAACTCAGGAATTTTAGGATTTATAGGATCTGTTATCTATAAGAAGATTTTAGGAATTAAAGTCAACACCCCCCTGCCAAGTGAATGTTGACTTTGGTTTGTGTTTACAGTCCCCCTGATGTCTTTTAAAAGCTATATCCATGTATCTTATTGTTAGTAAATAGAATATATTTATTTAGTTTTGACAGATAGTGCTCATGAAAAATTTATAGCCTCCATGTTAAAGATAAAAATGAAGACTTTCTGCCACTCTGCTGTATTTTCCTGAAGATTTTTATGATTTATATAGTCCCTACAGAAAAGTTTTGAAACAGTGGTACTGATAATAAGACCCAATAAATACCAGCTCAATGTACACGTATTCATTTGTTTTTGCATCAGCCCTAGCAGGTATATAGGACTTCCCAGGTGGAGCTAGTGGCAAAGAACCTCCCTGCCAATGCAGGAGACTTAAGAGACATGGATTTGATCCCTGGGTTGGGAAGGTCCCCTGGAGATGGGCATAGCAACCTACTCCAGTATTCTTGCTTGGAGAATTCCATGGACAGAGGAGCCTGGTGGGCTACAGTCCATAGGGTCACAAAGAGTCTGACACGACTGAAGCGACCTAGCAGGCCTACATGCATGCAAGCTTGCCTAGGGGGTATATATATTATACTTTATCTTCCCAACCCAGGGATCAAACAGTGCAGGCAGACTCCTTACTATCTGAGCCACCAGGAAAGCCCTTAGTATCATTAGCATTACAACAGATTATTTGGCTTGGCGAATCAACAGAATGAAATTTTAAAGCTACACTATCAGGTTGAAAAAGCCTCCACATATTTTGAAGCATAGGTTCTCACCCACCTTAAATCACTTGGGCCATTTTTAAAAATCTCATGCCCAGGTCAGACACTTGACCAATGAATGACATTAGAATTCTTGGGCACAGGACCCAGGAGAAGTTTAACACCTTCTGTGACTCTGCTAATTTAAAGGCTCAGCAGCATCCACTTATAGCTGCTTTCTGCCTCCCAGTGATACTACTTTCCATGTGTTTCTGTCATTTTAAAAAGTGACCATTTGAAGCAGCTAGAGATATATGAGGACTTACCCTCCTTCTTTCTAAGCATAAAATCTTATCCTTTGGCACTGCACATGGTTAACTAATGCAAAATCACTATCACACTCAATATTAAGAAATAATAAGAGCTTCAAGATGCTGCTTTCAAGTTTCTCCCTACAATGCTTGGTCATCACATTCAAACTCACCTCGAGTGTCTCTCAAGTTCTTGCTTTCATCTATGCCCTTCTGCTTAGGCGTTGCTTTTCTTTAAGTTAGAAATTGCCAGAATTCTCTGACATCAGTCTCTGGGAAACTTTTGCCAGGCCCATTTTCCTAACAAGCAATCATGATATATAAAATCCACAGCCTAGCAACTCATTGACTCTCTACTCCCTACAAAGTAACTCAAAGCCCTTAACTCAGGAAGTCGAGCGTGCTGCAGCTTCAGGGCCTGCAGGTTCACCGCACTGGGCCCCTGCATGTTGGGGTGCTCTTGTGTGTGCATTGTTTCTCTGATGGGAAAAGTCTTTAATCCCATTCTGCACCCTGGAAGCTCACCATCTAAGAGTCTGCTCAATAGTCCCGCTTCTGGGACCCAGCTAGCTCCAGGCTCTCCCAGCTCTTTGGCCTGACTTTTACTTTAGCACTTATTACATAGGTAAAATGGTGTTTTCAGTTATTAAAACTATAGACAATACAATAGGTGTGTTTTGTGCTTATATAACTCACAGAGGAAAATACCCTTTTTTTTTGCCTCTGGAAGTTTTAAAATCTAGTTTATTTGCTAGTTTAAAATCTTGTTTATTTTCTTGGTTTTACTTTTACACGTTTCCATCCCTAGGCTCTTTTAATTCTTTTTGAGAGAGGAAGTCAACTTCTGGAAAATGTATATAAAATATGAGAGAAGAATTGCAATAAAATGTGCCATATTTCCATTAATATCAGGAACATCTCTTAGTATAATACATAATGCTTATATTGTGTGATGATTTATGTAAACTGTGGAAGAATAAATGAGGCTTTTATGCTTGGTTGCAGGGAAGGCTTTTCCTGTATCCAGTCGATTCAAATATTCAGTTTTCAAAATAACCTGCCCACATACTTTTTAGATGTGACTTGGTCCGAATAGCCAGTTATTGACTCCAGTTTCATGTTTTAACAAAAGCAGTTGTGCTTTTCCATACAGAGCATCAAACAAGAAGTAAGACATTGCATTTTAGAGTAAGGAACGTGACTTCATCCAAGGAGTTCCCAGACCTTAGTGAGCATCAGAACCTCTAGGAAGGGTGGTCATACACACGTTACTGGGACCTCTCCCCACAGTTTCTGATCCTGTTGGTCGGTGGTTCCCCGACCACCCACTGTGCTCTGCTAACAAGTCCCCAGGGGAAGCTGATGCTACTGGTCTGGAGACTACCCTTTGAGAATCACTGTAATATCTTTTCAGTTGCACCTTCACTGAAGTGAATATACCTGTTGACTAACAGTGAAGAGTGTGATGGTCACTAAGCATCTTACTGTTTCTAAATATCCATATACAGTCAGAGGGACTCCCCTCGCAGTCCAGTGGTTAAGACTCTGCACTTCCAGTTCAGGGGTGTGGGTTTGATCCCTGGTTAGGGAACTAAGCTCTCACATGATGCTTACTGTGGCCAAAAACAAACAAACAAACAAACAAAAAAACATGTAGTCAGAGACACTAGAAGCAAACCATATCTATATTAAGACTATTTTTTTGTTGTTGCTGTTTTGGCCTTCTTTAGTAAGTCTGTTGAATCAATTTTAGAGAAAAATGTTTTCAGATTTTAACATTACAGATTTAAATAAATAATAAAAGATTCTATCTTAGACATTTTGAGTTTCACTCTTCTAGTTAATAAAGCATATGAGTTCCAGGCAACCTCTCCTTTTAAAGGCACATTGTATTTAAATAAAAAAAAAAAAGATTAGCAAAATTAGCAAATTTTGTCAGTAAAGGTGAAGAGACTCATTTCCCTGCGCAGATATTCTACAAGTAAATGATCAAAGTTCAAACTACTATTTTTTGAAAAGTCAGCAAGAAAAGACTATCTTTGTTATAATATTGGTTTTGACATGAAGACAGTATGTTGGACCAGTGTTCTAGTTTTACCATAAGGACACAGAGCAATAAGACTGGTGGTGTCTTACTTTGGCACTGCTGTCTAAAACGTCTTTTAGTAACATGTGACTAAGAATGTTATAGTCTATAGGCAAAAGGGAGGGTCAGAGAAATTCAGTGAAATGTCCAAACTGGTCAAAAGCCTGGACTAAAGTTTGGAGACTCCCTGTGTCTTCCTTGTATTCCACCACTTCCTAAGATGGTCCAAGCACGTTGCCCTCTGTCTAGGGCTATGGCTACAGCTTCTTTGTCAGATCTTTTCAAAGGTCTCCTTTTTTTTTATCTTGGATAGGCTTACTGTAAGTCTGGAGAGTGAACCTCTGAACAGAATTGCTGATATATTGAATTTGAAAAAAAATTTTTTTTTCAAAAGAGATGCTAAGACCAACTTAGAAAGTATAAGTTTAACTTTACATTTCTTTAAGAATTTTCAAGTCATTTCAGTGTAAATCATATTCACTCTAAACCACTCTGCAAAGTGGACAAAATGATCACCTCATTTTTAAAAATGACAACTAAGAGTTTAATCTGAGGCACTCTTCAAACAAAGCTCATGGAGGCCTGTGTTCTTGTGCCTGCACTTCAGATATGGCTGTTCATCAACCAAACCTGGCTTGCATTCATTCATTCATTGAAAATATTCGCTGAGTCCATAATGTGTGCAAGCTGCTATTCTAAGTGCTTAGGATACAACAAAACAAACGAGATTCCATGACCACATGGAGCTTACATTTCAGTGACGGGTATGTTAGGCAGAATAATGATCCCACAAAGATTTCACTGCCTAATTCATTCAACCTGTAAGTGTGTTATCTTAATGCAAAAGGGGAATTGTAGATATAATTGAGACCTTGAGATGCAGAGATTGCCCTCAATTATCCATGTGGACCTAATCAGTCATGTGAGTCCTTAAAAGCAGAGACTCTTTCTTGATTGTATGAGAGGGAGATGTGATGACAAAAGATTGGTCAGAAGGATGCAACTTTGTTAGCTTTATAGTTGGAGGAAAGGGCCCAGGAGCTGAGGGATGCAGGTGGCATCTAGAAGCTGGCAATGAAACAGATGCTCCCCTAGAACATCCAGAAAGGAACACACCCCTTCTAGTACCTTGATGTTAGGCTTATGAGATCCACTGTACACTTCCAACCTACAGAACTGTAAAATAACAAATTTTCATTGTTAAACCACTCTGTTTGTAGTAATTTGTTACACCAGCCATAGAACACTAATCCTGGGGAAGACGGACCATGGTCAAGAAAAATGACTAAAATATATTGTATGTTGAGTTAGTGTTAAGTGCTAAAAAGAAAAATAGGAGTGTCAGGGAGAAATGCAATTTTAGATAGAGTTGGCTTCCACATTGAGATTTGGGTAAGACTTGGAGGAGGTGAAGGGTAAAATGTTTCAGACAGGAAGCCAAAATCTTCTCACTCTAGGATGATGACCCTCCATGATGAGGTCCTGAATATGGACATTAAAAGAGCAGTAAGCATTTCGGAATATCCCAAGTTCCCCCAGCCACCATGTATGATGATTAGGATAAAGTCTCAAAACTCAAAAGTATGACATTGTGATTTTTCTATGAGGAAGTAAACATCCTTTTTTAAATAACATCATTTGCTTTTTTTGTATTTTAAGGAGAATAGGAGAAGACAAGAAAATAATGTACTACTATTTAATATATACAATGATTTTTAGAAAGATACTTAAAATTTTAATCTAAAGCAAACAAGTTAGGGACATTCAGGCTTTTTGAGTCCTTTGGGGCCATCTCTTCAACATCATGATCAACCAACAGCTTTTAGTGTTATAAAGAGATCTCAGATTATATCTGACCCCCAGTTGTTGCTATAATAAGTTGAGTGTCAGTGTAAAAAAAGATACTGTGATTTTATTAGAGACATTCACATACTATAAATAAAAATAAAATCAGACTGCTAATTTAGTTCACCATTGACCATTAACTTTGATGGCATTGTCCACTAATACTACCAAGTTATCTGATTATGGAGGCAAAGTCACTGGTTTTATATAGTCATACTCTTGCATGCATGAGTGATCAGTCTCTTCAGTCATGTCAGACTCTTTGTGACCCTATAGACTGTAGCCTGCCAAGCTCCTCTGTCCATGGAATTCTCTAGGCAAGAATACTGGAGTGGGTTGCCATGCCCTCCTCCAGGGGAGCCATTTTCTTAAGTACCTGAAAAAAACCTACATGTCTGATTTTTATTATGCTTTATTAATAAATAAAGTTATTTATTTATTAATAAATAAATATTTTAGCATATATTTTACTTTTCAAAGAAAGAATTCTATGATATGTCAGGAAAATGTTAATAAATAAGGCAAAGAAATTGTTGATGTAATAATAAACATTCTGCAATGATGCTTCATGGGAAATAGGCCTTACCTTGCTACTCAGGGTGTGGTCCATGAATCAGTAGCATGAACATCACTTGAGAACTTTGTAGAATGCACATTCTTGGATGCTTCTCCAGACCTGCTGCATAACAATCTGCTGTTTAACAGGATTCTAGGTAATTCATAGGAATATTATGTGTTAAAAATAAATGGATTAGGGCAGTATCTTGAACCCTCATTACAAATCATGCCACCGAGTATTTAATGTTCTTCAGATTCTAATAGGTCCATATAAACTCATATCATTCTGAATTTAATGCCTTAGCATATCATGTTTGAGAAGCTACTGAGAAAAAAGTATCCGATCTCATGCCTCAGGAAGAGAGCTACAGGGAAATCAGCAGTTGATATGATGCTTTTGGAGAATTTAGCAAACATTTGGGCCATACGGTGTTAATAATTTAAAACCTTTAAAGTGATCAACATATTTTTAAAGATAAAGTACTTTAAGTTGAGGGGTGAAAGGTACAGCAGTTTAATTAGTTCAAAGGAAGGTACCTTGAAAATACAGAGGAAGACAAAAACAAAGTACAAACTTACTGTTGAATCAGAATTTTCAAGTTGTAAGAAGACGCTGGTGCCCTCTGGTTCAGAGCTAATGTGACCTATGACTTGAATTTTCCAAGGCCAATGCTGACCGTCTTGTTGAGGCTTGCCCAGAGAACTCACCGTCCTCCCAGCAGCTTTCATGCGGTGTTGCCAGCTCTGTACTGTCAGCTTGCTTTTTCTTTCACTGAACCAAATTCTGCCTTGATCACTCTTCCAGGTAACACTGCTGCTACTTCTAAAGCTTGGGGACACACAAGGCAAGTGAAATTGCACTTTCGCTTCAGACTCTTCTCTATCTTTAATCGTTAGATCCGTCCCCTATGTGTTCTATGTTTTTATGCCAACTAACTGTACACTAGGGCATCTCTCTTTTCATATCTTGGTCAGTCTCCTTTAGACTAACTCCTGTCTCACAACATTCTTTTTAAAATATGTGCCCCAAAGGTGAGCAAATGATTTCAGATGTGATTAAGGTAGCTCAGAGCATTGGAGAGACTTTTTTTTTTAAACCTTGTTCTGGATGTTGTCAATGAATGTGACTTGAAATCACATAGATTTTTTGGCTGCCCCAACCTATTCTGTCACACACTTCACCAAGTGTGCTTGGCCTGGCCACCATCTCCTTTTCCCTTCCAAGCTGCTCAGTTAGATGCTTTTGCTCTAACCATGGGGTGGGACTTCAAATGTGTCCCTATTTAACACCTTGTTAGACTCGGGCCATTAAGCTCTGTATATACCCTGATTCTATCATCCATTCCATTAGCTCTTCTTCCCAGCTTGAAGTCCCCAAACCACACCCCTTTCCCTAATAGTCTTTCATTGCTCCCTCAGTCCTTCTCAACCAAGCTTTGTCATGTGTCTGTAAGGATCCCTGTAGCTGGCGTAACTAAGTATAACTTTATTTTCTGGCACTTGTGTATGTGTTCTGAAATATGTCACTTACTCACAATTTTTCTATTAATTTACAAACTCCTATTGTCAAGAATCTTCTGCTTCCTCTTCACAGTTTGGTTTTCTCTGCTACTCTACTAAGTCGCTTCAGTCGTGTCCGACTCTGTGCAACCCCATGAATCACAGCACGCCAGGCCTCCCTGTCCATCACCAACTCCCAGAGTTCACGCAAACTCATGTCCATCGAGTCGGTGATGCCATCCAGCCATCTCATTCTCTGTCGTCCCCTTCTCCTCCCGCCCCCAATCCCTCCCAGCATCAGAGTCTTTTCCAGTGAGTCAACTCGTCGCATGAGGTGGCCAAAGCATTGGAGTTTCAGCTTTAGCATCAGTCCTTCCAATGAACACCCAGGATCGATCTCCTTTAGAATGGACTGGTTGGATCTCCTTGCAGTCCAAGGGACTCTCAAGAGTCTTCTCCAGGACCACAGTTCAAAAGCATCAATTCTTCGGCAGTCAGCTTTCTTCACAGTCCAACTCTCACATCCATACATGACCACTGGAAAAACCATAGCCTTGACTAGACGGACCTTTGTTGGCAAAGTAATGTCAACTGATAAAAAAAAGATTGAGTTGGGGACTTTATGTTTTGTTTATAATGGAAGGATGCTCAGTAAATGCCTTTTAATGAAAAAAAAAATGCTAACTTTTGTTAGCAAAATAGGAAGTTCAGATGAAGCTACAGGTGCATCCAAAACAGGCTAAAATTGGCTTATTCTCTTCAGTTCCTAATCCATGGTGGTTGTATGTTAGCCTATTATCTTTCATTTGATTTTAAAATAGATCAGAAATATGATGATTCAGAAAGGAGTGACACAATCAAATTATAGGCAAATCCCTTGCTGTGTGATTCTTGTTAATTAAATTTCTGTGATAGGAGAATCAAACCAGGAGGAACTGGAAACAATTTAGAATCAAGGCCATAACATTATTCCTTTCAGCTGAAGACACCTTAACTCCTTAAACATGTCATAGTTTTAAAGGTATAAGAATAGGCCTTATTCTTCTTCGAAATAATTACTGAATGATTTGTTGGTATGTATGTATACAAGCTGACTTCTTTGTCAAGAAGACTTGAATATTTGAAGTTAGATTTCACTTTATCTCATCTAAATCAAGTATGTTAAGCCTCATTTGTTCTGGCCTCTTGTAAATTGTTTTCTTTGCCTATTATACTTTTCACTGGTGATTGAAAAAATGTAAGTTTTGTGAACATATTGCTGGATATGGTTTTGGATACTTCAAAAGCCTGCCATTCAATGTTTGTAAATCAATGCATTTGTTTATTTACATATATATAAATTTGCAGATTGACATATATGCTTATAGTCGGAGAGGAAAGGATAAATGTATGAACACACTTGTATACGTACATACCAACAAATCATTCAGTAATTATTTCAAAGTAGAATTGTAGATACTTTTAAATACATTTCTGTTTTCCTGTGTTTTCTTTTATAAGCTTTCCTTTTGGCATAAGAAAAAAAATATAATGTTTATTTAAAATCTCCCTATAGAATTCTTGGTAATAGTGAAAAATGAAAAGGAATAAAATATCTGTCAATAGGGGAATGAGTACCTAAACAAAAAAACGACAAATAGGAAGTAATATTAAACAATGGGAAAAGATTCTTGTGCTCATTTTCAAGGCTGGTCATCATGTAGATTTCCTGCAAGATAAACTAACTTCCAGAAACAGCAGTTGTTATAAAGAATAACATATACATGTTTTTTTATACAAAAAATATATACTTTAAAGTATACATATATACATAAAAGTATACATATATACTTTAAAAGCAAAAAAGTGTACCACAGCAACATACATTTGCTTTTTTAGCAATAATTCTCAGTTTTATCGCTCTGTAGTCAAACCAGCAGGAGAGTGGTGTGTAGTAGACGTCACTCTGCGTCTTCCCCTGCCTGGTCCCTTTGCTGTCATTGATGTCAGGAACTAGATAGCGATTCACGGGCTTCAGAGAAACATGCTTTGATATTAAAGTGATAGCGAGTTTCTCCTCATTGCCTCACTGTGGTTTGTGTTTCCGCGTATCCTTTTTCAAAGCTGTGCAGTCGGCTTCCGTGGGACTGTTTGCCCTGTGACGTTACTGGAGCGCGTTTATCTGAAGATGAGCTCCCAGGGCCTCAGAAAGTGCAGCCAGCTCTGCTGTGCCACAGGGCCCAGGAAAGAGCCTGGGCGGGGGCGGGGGAAGGGGTGTTTTGCTCTACAGTTGTCTTTCGTAGTACTTAAAAAATAAGCCTGTTTATGATTACAAGAGTTTGTTTTTGACAAAGGGGGTGTATTTTTTTTTTTAACAAAGTAGTTTATTAAAGTTGGTAGGTAGGTTTTTTTCTTAGGGGCAGCCTTTTTTCCAGATATGTGACATCCAAATGGAAAGAGGCAGTGAGCTCTATGCAGAGCTCATTTTGTGTAAATAGCCTGGGAATGGTTCCATGGTTCAAAACTGATACTTAATAACTATATAAATTCATGTTAGATTATCTATACACATTCACAGATTATATCTGCAGTCTTCAGGTACAAACGTAGTCTGGGTGCTCAGAGTTCTAGGTTGAACTAAAATTTTGTGCTTTTGCAGGTACACTTTGATTTACATCTCTGCATGAGAAAAAATGAGGGAGGGGTATGTGTATGTGAGAGAGAGATGCATAAGGGAAAGGGAAAAGAAATGAGAACGAGAGCCACTGACAATGGTGTTGGTTGGTATAAATTTCAAAAGCCAACTGCCCCGATTTAGAGAATTCTCGTTTGCTGCTGCTAAGTCACTTCAGTCGTGTCCGACTCTGTGTGACCCCATAGACGGCAGCCCACCAGGCTCCCCCGTCCCTGGGATTCTCCAGGCAAGAACACTGGAGTGGGTTGCCATTTCCTTCTCCAAATTACAAGCTACTTGAGCCAGAATGGAGTTAAGCCTACTGATGGTGCTTTTTAAATATTCCTATTAACAGTGATAGAAGAGGTTCTGGTTCCAAGGTTTCTAAACCTAGATCTTATGCCTCATGAGTGTTGGGAACTCAGTGTTGTTATACTCCTGAGCTTTTCTGTCCCTTTTCTAAAAATGGTTCTTACCCAGCTTAATGTACATACAGACCTGTAGCAGTGGAGCCCCTCTGTAAATTGAAGAAATTCTCCAATGCTCTGAAAATGGCAGGCATTTCAGAATCACGTCTTGTAGATTGTTAATGTCAAATGGCATAAGCAAATTCCTTCAACAAGACTCTGCCTGAAATTCACACTTTAATAAGAACATGTATTAAGAATTGCTGGTGATTTCTCCAGAACTTTTGGTAACAAAATGACCTTCTCAAATTATGACTTTGGTTAATTAAGAATTACCCTGGTAGCTTGAGTAAGTTAATGTGAGAAATAAATGTCTGACGCGCACCAGGATGTAACTCAGGACTGGGGAATCACCTTCTTGCTCCTTGGTTGCCCTCTGTGTTCAGCAGCTCAGTGAAGCTGTTTGTGTGTGGCTAGCAACTGTAACTAAGCCTTGAGTTTATAGGAGAATAAAGTACACTCCAGTTCCATGAGCACACATATGTGAGTATTGACCTTGATTTATAGGACTTGCTTTAAAACTGCACTCAGAATAAGCACACTTTTAAATTTAATTTTCCCACATTTCTACATTCTTGGTTCAAGAACAAATATTTTAGTGCTAGCCAATTAATGACTATGTGAAATAAATTTCTGTTTTTTTTTTCCTTTAAGGAGATGAATTGATTCTCAAATATACTTTATATGAACTTTATTTTGGTTAAATCGTAAATTTGTAAATGTGGGAGATTATACAATGTTCTGTAATAATTCCAACCTGATTTTTCTTTTATTCTCAAAGCTTATTCCTTTTCATTCAACATTTTTTTAATGTGTCTTAGTGCCAGCTGCATCTTATCTGAAATGTAAGTTAATATAAAAACCTTTTATATTCTCAATAAACGATCAGTTACTGCCTTCTATCTTCATACTCATCAGTAGTCAGCATTCAACCTTCGATGCTTAATAAGCATTTAAGCTCTTACTATGGACCATGTACTTTTCTCCCTTCTGAGGAAGATAGATGTAGAATTAAAAGTGCATCAAGTATTATAACAGGGAGGTGGAAGGAGTGCCTTAGGATTAATTAAGAGGAGGATATAAAGGTAATTGTAGAGGTGGGTGGGGAAGAGTTGGGGGATGGTGTTAGAATAGTTAACTTTTCTAGAATTTACCAAGAAGTTATGTGATGTGGGGTTTGGGTTGGGAGAAAATGGGGATTGTTGGGAAATGACGTGGAGGCAGATAGTAGAAGATTTGGTATTTACTTGAGGAGAATGTAGAGAACATAGTGGTTGGCTGGTGAAAAAAGGAGTACAGAAGGGCAAGTGAACATGTGCAAGGCTAATCATTCAGAAGCCACATCTATAGCAAATGGAAGGGATGGTGATGACCTGGATTAGCAGACAAACAAAAAATTCCAAGAGGATACAACCTTTATCACTGAGAGACATAAATAAAGTGGATTTATTAGATCATTGTAATATATTTTCATGAGGACATTTACATCCTGCTACTATTTTTCCTTGGGCACAATCTCTCTAAGGTATTTTATATTAAGACCTAATTTATGACCAACCTTGATAGTATATTAAAAAGCAGAGACATTACTTTGCCGACCAAGGTCCGTCTAGTCAAGGCAATGGTTTTTCCCGTGGTCATGTATGGATGTGAGAGTTGGACTGTGAAGAAAGCTGATCGCCGAAGAATCGATGCTTTTGAACTGTGGTGTTGGAGAAGACTCTTGAGAGTCCCTTATACTGCAAGGAGATCCAACCAGTCCATTCTAAAGGAGATCAATCCTGGATGTTCATTGGAGGGACTGATGCTAAAGCTGAAACTCCAATACTTTGGCCACCTCATGCGACGAGTTGACTCACTGGAAAAGACTCTGATGCTGGGAAAGGTTGGGGGCGGGAGGAGAAGGGGACGACGGAGAATGAGATGGCTGGATGGCATCACCAACTCGATGGACATGAGTTTGAGTGTACTCCGGGAGTTGGTGATGGACAGGGAGGCCTGGCGTGCTGTGATTCATGGGGTCGCGGAGAGTCGGACACGACTGAGCGACTGAACTGAACTGAATTTAACATGAATTTTTATAGAGACACATAATGAACTGAAAATTTTAAAAGCAAAAAATATACAAATTGTCTTTTATCTGTAAAATGACCATTGGCTCTGTCTCCCCTCCTTGCCAGAGTCAGGTTTTCCATGTTACGGGCAAGAGATTAGACAGCCTTTCACCTCTTTCTACTCTTACTCTAACTTGACGGCTTTGTGCAGGGTGGGCCGCGTCTTGCTGATACAGTATCGGGGATGTGTTTATGTGAGGTCAACCTTCTGCTCCTCCAGCCGTCTCTCCTCTGGCCCTGCCTTGGGTCCTCTTTCCCCATTCTCAGCTGCACATCGCCCACTGTTGCCCCTGTCCTGCTTTAGTTTCCCATCATTTTTAATTTGCCGCAGAGGTGTGTTTTAGGAATGATCCCCTGTTGTTGTTTTGGATCCCTAGTTAACCATGGTGAGCAATCATAATGCAGGCATATCTCTAAACCTCAGGAATATAAGGGCCCCTTGCATATCTAAAGGACTGATTCTGTGCCAGTCTTTGAAGAGTTTCTCCTAAATTTCCTATTGCATTGGTTATGGACAGTTCTTTTTGTCTCTTAAAAGCAGTAAAATATTGACATTATTCAGTGAACTGGTAGTTGAAATGTAAAGATCTAAGAGGCTTTGACTGGTTTAAAAGTAAAAGCCGTGAAGTAAATCCTGAACCATTTTACTAACGTATCTTTGTTTGAATGAAAGATTCCATGACACTTGTCCTCTTTCCTGTTATTTTTAAATCTGCCTTCCTCTTATGCTTCTCTTAGCTCTCCTTCTGTCATGTAAAACACGTGCTCAGACAAGTGAGTGTCCATTACCTGAGAGGCACTTCCCTTCAATGTCCACGCCCTGTCCCTTCTCACATGAATCTTCTTGTCCCAAATCCCTCCCGTGACCCTTCTTGCCTCTGTGCCTTTCATTATCCCCCTCATTTGTAATTCAGTTGTGTAAACCTTTTAAGCACCTTTGTCTTTTTTTTTTTTTTTTACTATTTTTACATGTCGATTTTTATAACACACCTGTAATCATATTATCTTATTATATGAGTTTAATATGGAATATTTTATGTCTCAATTTAAGATTGTTTTAGAAAACACTTAACCTTCAAAATTCAAAACAGTTATTCTTCATATCACCTGGTGCAGACTGATGATGTTATTACCCTGATCATTATGTTTTTTAAAACATTTCTCTATATTCTTTTTCCATGATTGTAGGCATTCACCATTGTGCAGCATGATAGCTTTTGCTTGCTTTTCATCATTGCTGTTTAGGATGCCCCGTAGCTTAATGATCCATCAGTTCTCTAAATGGGAATTGGCCTCCAGATTGCTGCTAACTTCACATAAAGTATTAGAAACACAGTGTTTGCATATGCTCCCCTTTTGCATAGATTCCTTTTGCATAGATTCCAGTTATAGTCTGAAATCTCTTGAGTTATACTTGTTAGACATGTGATCTGGTATGTTAGACATATTTTATATTTATACATCCTCCATTCTCAAGGTTTCCTTTTCACTTTATTGATGGTAACTTTTATTTTTTGTCTTAAAGCATGCTTAGGGACTGTGATCAGCACTAAGGGTTGCCAGTGAGAAAGGTGTGCCTGCTAGTCACCAGCAACAGCCAGGGTTAAAGAAAACAGAGCTAGAAAGATGTAAGGCTGAAATAGAATTGATATATGGCATATGAGTGGGTTCCCATTGCCCCCCAAATCCAGGTTGCCTGATTATTTCCAGTACTCTCCACACCCCAGACTAAATATTCAATCTCAGACTGTTGCAACACCCTCCTACCCAATTTCTTTACTTGTGGTTTCTCTGTCTCCTCCCTTCTAATCTCACTCATACAGTGGAGTTATTCTGCCAAAACAGTAATTAGGTTACATTGCATTGCTTTGTGCTCAAAGCCATCCAGTGATTTCCTGTAGCATTTAGAATCAAAGTCCAAAGTTTTTTTCTTTTAGAAAATAATTATTGTTGTGTGTGCTGGATCTTCCTTGCTGCATGGGCTTCTCTAGTTGCAGTGTGCAAGCTTCTCATTGTGGTAGCTTCTCTTGTTGCGGCTCCCAGGCACTAGAGCACAGGCTTAATAGTTGTGGTGCATGGGCTTAGTTGTGGGATGTCAGATGACATGTAGGATCTGAAACTTGTAGGATCTTCCCAGATTAGGGATTGAACCCATGTCTCCTGCATTGGCAGGTGGATTCTTTACCACTGAGCCACCAGGGAAACCCTGAAGTCCAAGTTCTTGCTGTGTTTTTTAAAGGTCTGTATAATCTAATCTCTGCCACCTACCTCCCCAGGATCTGACCTCTTTTCAAGCGACTTTCCGCTCCCATTACCCATTCAAACCCACCCTCTGTCTTCACTGCTTCTCCTTGAACATAGCAGGCTTGTTCTGCATCACACACAGCCTTTGCACTTGCTGTTCTCACTGCCAGAGAGTCTATTTCTCTCAGTACCTGCATGGCTGGTTCCATCCTGTGCTTCCGATCACTGCTTGTTTGTCATTTTATCATTGAGTGCTTTTCCGTGCTATTTCCGCCTCCCTGAAACATCCTGCTCTATTTTTCTTCATGGCAACTGTGACCTGCTGTGCCTTTTCTTGTGTCCCTGTTTATTGACCATCCTCCTCCAACAAGAGTACGATCCCTGTGAGGGCAAGGGCTTTAGTGTGCTTCTTCCTAAGTGCCTACTTCCTAAGTGGGTTTGGTAGGGTGCCTAGCACATAATAGGTGCCCAATAAATGCCTGTGGAAGAAAAGGAGGGAAAAAAGGAAGGACAGTGGAGGAAGGGATAGAGGGAGAGGAACAGGGAGGGAGAGAAGGAGGATAAGAGAAGCTGGAGAAGAGAAAGGAAGGGAGAAGGGGGAGATGGTAGAGAGGAAGGAAGGACAGGAAAACGTCACCTTAGTGTTACTAAAAGGGCTTCCCTGGCGGCTCAGACAGTAAGGTGTCTGCCTACAACGTGGGAGACCTGGGTTCGATCCCTGGGTTGGGAAGATCCTCTGGAGAAGGCAGTGGCAACCCACTCCAGTACTCTTGCCTGGAAAATCCCATGGATGGAGGAGCCTGGTAAGCTACAGTCCATGGGGTTGCAAAGAGTCTGACACGACTGAGCGACTTCACCTTACCTTACCTTAGTGTTACTAAGTCTTCCACTTACATTAAACTTTTAAGTTTTACTTAGCGTTATGAATTCTATAACAATATCTGCTTAATATCTCTTTTAAACAAAGGCAACACTGGCTTCTAGCCCAGACCACTTGGAAAGGAGCATTCTCTAGATAGAAATTAGCGAGACATTGTTCTGTTTATATTGTATTTATTTTCAGATACCTTCCACTTTCTTATGGGAAGTGGTATTGACTTACCTTTTATGGGAGTGCTATAAAGTTTCCTTTTAAATAAAAGCGTTTAGAGTTTCCCCAAAGTATTCTACTTTGGAATTTTTAAATAAAGAATGCTATGGGGAAATTCAAATATAACAACAATCATAAAGTAGAAATGTAGATATGGCAAAATATGGAGCTGGTAGTCGAAGATCTGAAATTGGCAGCAACAGACTTGTATTTTAAAAAATTACTAAAAAAAAAAAAAAACTTTCCTCAAGATCCACTGTAGTTCTCACTTCATCCATAAAACATTCCCTGACTACTGCTTTCCTCACCTCCTTGTCTCGTATTTTTTATTAGATTCCTCTATACTGTCATAGGTTGACCTGAAACTGTTTGTCAAGGCTCACTGTTGTTTTGAGTCCTTTAATTCTGTCTCTTTAAATTGACATGAGATTCTTGCTGTGGGTGATCATGTCCTGCTCTCTCTGCTCTTACACAACCACCACATTGCACACCCTAGCGCTGACATAACAGACAATAACCTGCATTTGTTATTTTCATCATGACACCTATCCAAGGGTGTAAACTGGGGATGGGGTTGAATGTTTAGCCAGCAGAAATACCTAAGCATGCCTTATGATTGCAAATTTTTTTAAACTAAAAATGATAATGAATAGCAACCATGATTTTGGCTTGCAAAACTGAAATCACTGTTTTGCTACTAGCAAAAATAATATTCAGAATTTTTTCAATCTGGTAAGAAAAATTAATCACTAGGGCAAAATCATGAGATAAATTGGAGCCAGATTCCAGTACACCCAGTCTGAATGCATGAGAATTAAAAACTGCTAAAAAAATACTGATTTGAATAGAATATATTCATAAATAGTCTGGCACATTTTAAGGAAAGTGGAAAAAGATAATAATTTTTTAACTAATAAATTTAGATATCCTGATTGCCAGGGCAAGTCTTTGTTGCACTGTGTTACTGTTACAAATGGTGTCAGCATTATATTTTCATTGGAAACTTTTAGGTTTAAAATACTATAAAGAGCAGCAGCTGTTTAGATTGAAATAACCATTGCTTTGATGTCATTTTCTGCAGCATGATCTATTATTAAGTGTGAATAATGTGAATAATAATAATAGTTAACACTTGTAGGGCCACTTGCTGAGTACTGGACCCTGCTCTAAGCATGTTGTGTTTAACTCTTGTAACTGCCACAATCCACTGAGGCACGTGCTCCTTCAGCCTCATTTTACTAGTTAGGAAACAAAGCTCAGAGAGGAACAGTTACTTACCCAGGGCCACACAGCTAGTGGGTGGCTGAGCGGGGCATTGACTACCAAGCCCATACTCCTAAGTATGAGACCCTTGAATGCTGCCAAGTCCTTCCCAAGACCATAGTCCAAGTAGACAAAGCCATAGCAAATGGGTCTCAGAACCTAATACAAAGTTTGAAAGGTGGCTGTAAAAGTAAGCATTTGATCCTTAAAAATCAAGTGAATTTCTCTTGTTTTTCTTAATGGCATTTGCAATCAAAACATTTATCATAATCTACATTAAACTCTAATATACTTATTTACAAAAAAAGACTTTCAAGGGGTATGCTGCTGCTGCTGCTAAGTCACTTCAGTCGTGTCCGACTCTGTGCGACCCCATAGACGGCAGCCCACCAGGCTCCCCTGTCCCTGGGATTCTCCAGGCAAGAACACTGGAGTGGGTTGCCATTTCCTTCTCCAATGCATGAAAGTGAAAAGTGAAAGTGAAGTAGCTCTGTCGTGTCCGACTCTTCGCGACCCCATGGACAAGGAGTATAAATTCATTTTAAAGGTTGAAGAACTTTTTAATGATGGGAGGTGTAGTGCTTTTTCTGTAATATATATTTTAATTGCTATAGTATTCAAATAATCATGTGACCAAGCATTTTTTCTTTTCTTTATAAACAATATATTAAGAAACTCAGTTTTATCATTTCTCAGTAACTGTTAAGTTCAAACATTAAAAAAAAAGTTTAATATTTTACATGAAGAATCCACAGGCAATACCTTTTAAGTGACTGAGAAAAACTTTACCATATTTTAACCTTGAATGATCCTGTGTATGTGCATGTGTTTGTGTAAAATTTAGTGATTATCAATGAGTGAGGTGTGCAGTCATGTGTGGTTTGTAAAAGTTAAGTGATTCTTTTTTGTCACACAGACTTTTTTTCAAACTCGTGGTTATAAAATGACACTGTGGTATTAATGTTAATTTCCCTGATAACTAACACATTTGAGCATTTAAAAATATGATTAGTACTCATTCTGCTAATAAAAATTCTGCCCAAGTCTTTTGCCCATTTTTCTTCTAGATTGTCTTTTCTGCATTGATGTTTAGGAATTCTTTGTATGTCCTTAAAATTCCTTGTTGAGCCTAAGCGTTGAAAGTATCTTCTCCCAGTAAGTAACTGTTGGAGCCTGTTGAGAAACAGAAGTATTTTTTTTGGCAGGGGGGTGGAATTTCTTCTAAAAACTTTTCAAGATCTACCTTTTATTAATACACCTAAGTCCCTTACATATTACATTTAACATTATATACAGTGTGAGAAGTAATCCAATTTTGTGTTTGTTTTCCACATGGCTAAACACTGATCAACTTTTCTATCAATTCCTACTGACTGGTAGGCTCTCTTGATAGGCGTTGAGTTTCTTAGTACTGTTGGTCTATTTCTGGGGTTCTTTCTATGTTACAACCCCCATGGTGTTAATATCTATAGTATTCCAATAGCGAATATCAAATAAAGAGTTCCTTCTTCCTGATCTTGTTCATTTTAAATTGTGTTGGCTATTCTTCATCTTTATTACCTCCATAGTTAAAAATAAAATCTTACCCAGTCCCTTGAAATAAATTATCATGGTTCTGATGGAAATTCATTGAATCTATAGATTAGTTTAAGAAAATTGATATATTTAGGATACTGTATTTCTATCTGTAATTTACAAATGAATCTCAGTCTTTCTGAGATTGAAACCTGTCTTTTCATAGATAACTTGAGAAAGTTGGAAGAGACTATCATAACCTGTCATGAAATACTATTTGTCCACATCAAGGCACATTTATTATGTTACCACTCGCTGTTTGATTCTTCAGGTTTCCCTATTCCATGGCCTTTCTTAAATTTACATATTTTGTTGCACCTTGGTAACAACTCAAGGAATTTTTTTTTGATACAGATTATGACACAGAGGAAAATGCTGGAGACATTATCTTGTTCATGAAGAGTATGAACTGCACAAATTATTTAACTTTTAAAGATTTAGTTTCCTCATCCATGAAAGGAGTTTGAGCTAAACAGTCTCTCACCTTTCTACCAGCTTTAATGTGAAAAGATTGTGTTCATCATTAAGTGTTTTCTCATTAAAATGCAAATATGCATAATTAACATCATGTTCCATTTTCTTTGGAGATTGAGAAACCTATCACCTAGATGATGTGGTTGATTGCTTTTTGTCAATATCAGTTTTTCCTCCACTTTTAAAAGCTTTCATTAATATGGTTCTAGATATTTGAATGAATAAGATTTGTATGGTCTGCTGCTGCTGCTGCTAAGTCGCTTCAGTCGTGTCCGACTCTGAGATGCTAAATATTTCTAAGCTTTGATCTTTCTCCTGGGCATATTTCCATAGACAATTTTGTAATGATGGATTTAGTAGAGAAAACACAATAATACTATTAAATTCACCCGATAGAAAAGTAAATGTAATTAAACAGCCATACAGTCTCTGATTATTAAAAATATATGAGTGAGGGATATTAAGAAGTACAAATTTCCAATTATAAAATGAGTCATACTGATGAAATGGACAGTGTGGGGAATATAGTCAATTTATCTTCTAAAAATTATAAAAAAAAGATACAAGCATGAGAAACCTCTATATTTTTATCTCATTGTTTAAGGTAAATATTTTGCTCTTCGTATTCATCATTGATTTTTTAAAATCACATTTAGACTTTGAAAATTATACCAATGTGTTTATATGAGAATGACGAAAACAATCTAGACTGTATAGTCAAATAAACGGTCTGAATTTTACACTTTGACTTGTTTTTCTTTTTAGACTAGGCATGTCTAATTTTTTTTTCACACATAGAAGTAATTTTTTTCCTTTTTTCTTTCATACTGTTTCATATCTCTTTGTTCAGTGACAATGCTATTTTATAAGATTTTATTAGGGAAAATGTCCTTACCTGCACTTGA
The DNA here is from genome assembly GCF_049115385.1 of Moschus berezovskii. Lineage (NCBI taxonomy): Eukaryota > Metazoa > Chordata > Mammalia > Artiodactyla > Moschidae > Moschus > Moschus berezovskii. The sequence goes on along the minus strand of NC_142477.1, from coordinate 57,748,952 downwards.
ACATTAACCTAATTTATTTTTTACATATATGCCTTGTTTTAACTTATATCAACTACTTTCTGAAAGCATACTATCTTTGCAACTTTCGTCCCTTTTAAATGAGAAATCTAATGTTAAGTGTGTTAATAAAGATGAAGCCTACACCTGCATATCTAAAATTTTGGTTTTACCGGTTCAGTGGAGTTGAACATTTTTGAAATGAAATTGAAGAGACATTTCAAAAGCATTTACCTCATGTTTGTTCATCTATTCATCTTCTCTTTAATTAGATCTGGTTGAAAAATTATTTTCATTGATTGATAGTGGCTTCCTGGAATATGTTTTTATAAAGATTATGAGACATATTGGGGTTCTGAGACTTAGCAGAAAAGAGTGGTTAGATAATATACATACACATGAGTTGGATTTACTGACTCAGGGAGAAATATAACTTTAATGGAGACAAAGGTAGACAAGAGATCTTTGGTCATCTGACCTAGTCTGTTTTCTTCCAGGAGATACATTACCACATGGTCCAAAAGGGAACTGTCTATAAATATTTTTAGAATTCCTTAAGGCGAGTGTTTTATAATTTGGTATTAAATAGCCAAAATTAATTTTCTTTATTTTCTCTTTTAACACTGAATCGTTAAAATTTTAGATTTTATGTGACTGTAAGCAGTTGAGCTTACAAACCAGATTGTTTTATTGGATATAGTCAAAAATTTAAACATTCACACTCATTTTATGTTTTGTTTCTATGCTGAAAAACCTATCTTGCATCCTTGAGTTTAATTTAGTTCTTAAATCACAATTTTTTTTCAAAGCCTTATTAGGAATACCTCACAGAGTGCGGAGCCCATGGAACAGAAATCCAAATGTTTCTTTATTGCTACTAAGAATATAAAGTGGGAAAGTTTCCAAAGTTATATTGTCCTGCTGGCTCTAACTTGGCCTGTTGTTATATCATCTAAGAAAGCTGAGTTAAATGGGCACTATTTGTAAAGCCATACATCCTAGTAACTTGTGCTTTTCTACATATCTGAAAATTACTGTTCATTTTCATATTTAAGCAGGATTGAAAAGGTAAATAATTACTGCACTTTTAGTTCTTCTGTGAAAGAATTTTGTACATTTTTCTAGTTCTGTAAATTTCCTGTTATTTCACAAAAATAATAACTAATGGCCCGTCCCTACTACAATCATGAATATTAATCATCAGATAAAAGTAAAATTTTTTAAAAAGTCCTCAAATTTGTATACATATTTAAAATTTGTTAGCCATCATTCTGCCACTAAGATACAATTTTCATTTCTTCTTTCCCTTCCAAATGTTGTCCATTAATATACATACTTTATAAAGCTACAGTAATCATTATATATTATTTTTTGCCCTACTTTTTAAACCTAACATTATTCTTTTAATGGTTTTCAGTTGTCTGATGCAGTCTTCACTTACATCATTTTGATTGCCAGATAATATTCTGACTTGATTTTTAAATGTCTGTGTTTCTTATGTTCAAGCATTTTTCTTCATTTACTGCTATTACAAATGGTACTAGAAACATCTTTTGAAGTTTTCTTCTTTATTTTAATTAGACTAAATTCTAAGTGGTGGAATCACCAAGTTAAATTCCACAGTCATAATCTCCTGCCATTCTGAAACCAAAAAGATGCTGTTTATTAAGGCCTATTTGTTAACTCATAATTTAATTTTATTTTAAATATGTGTATCAAGTCTTCTTTATCCATTCCTTTGTTGAAAAATACTTAGGTTGTTTCCATGTCTTGGCTACTATACAGAGTGCTGCTATTAACACTGGGGTGCATGTATCTTTTCAAATTAGAGTTTTCATCTTTTTTGGATATCCCAAGAATGGGATTGCTGGATTATATGATAACAGTTTTTAGTTTGGGCTTCCCTGGTGGCTCAGAGGTTAAAGCGTCTGCCTCCAATGTGGGAGACCCGGGTTCGATCCCTGGGTCGGGAAGATCCCCTGGAGAAGAAAACGGTAACCCACCCCAGTATTCTTGCCTGGAGAATTCCATGGACGGAGAAGCCTGGTAGGCTTCCACGGGGTCGCATAGAGTCGGACACGACTGAGCGACGGAACGGAACGGAAAGGAACCTCTGTACTATTCTCCATACTGGCTGTACCAGTATGCTCACCAACAGTGCAGGAGTGTTCCCTTTACTCTGCACCCTTTCCAGCATTATTTGTGGACTTTTTGATGATGACCATTCTGACTGCTGTGAGGTGATACCTCAGTGTAATTCATTTTTTAACTTTCTATAGTTGTGTTGTCTTTATTAGTTTCTGTGCTCCCGTTATTTCCTTTCTTTGGTTTCATTTTTCTCTTTTTTTTTGTATGTTTTAAAGTAAATCTCTGTGAATTACTTTGCAATATGTTTATTCAATTTTACTACTTTAGCTGCATCTCAAATATTTGATACACTGTATATTTACTACCAAAAGTATTTCCTTAATTTTGTTATATCTTCTCTGACTCAAGTGCTACTTAGACATTCTTTAATTTTTTCCCAAAAGTCTTTTTTATTTATATAAATTATTATCTATTATACTATAAAACAGGTCTTCCCTCATAACTGGTCAAGAATCCACCTGCATTGCAGGAGACTCTGGTTCGATTCCTCGGTCGGAAAGATGCCCTGGAGAAGGGAAAGGCTACCCACTCCAGTATTCTGGCCTGGGGAATTCCATGAACTATACACTCTATGGGGTCGCAAAGAGTTGGACACGACTGAGCAACTTTCACTTTCATACTATAAAACATATGATATACGTTGTTATTTCCTTGTTCCATTGTTCAGTTCAGTTCAGTTCAGTCGCTCAGTTGTGTCCGACTCTCCGCGACCCCATGAATCACAGCACACTAGGCCTCCTTGTCCATCACCAACTCCTGGAGTTCACTCAAACTCATGTCCACAGAGTCGGTGATGCCATCCAGCCATCTCATTCTCCGTCGTCCCCTTCTCCTCCCGCCCCCAATCCCTCCCAGCATCAGAGTCTTTTCCAGTGAGTCAACTCATCGCATGAGGTGGCCAAAGTATTGCAGTTTCAGCTTTAGCATCAGTCCCTCCAGTGAACATCCAGGATTGATCTCCCTTAGAATGGACTGGTTGGATCTCCTTGTAGTCCAAGGACTCTCAAGAGTCTTCTCCAACACCACAGTTCAAAAGCATCGATTCTTCGGTGATCAGCTTTCCTTACAGTCCAACTCTCACATCCATACATGACCACGGGAAAAACCATAGCCTTGACTAGACGGACCTTGGTTGGCAAAGTAATGTCTCTGCTTTTTAATATATTATCAAGGTTGGTCATAACTTTCCTTCCAAGGAGCAAGCGTCTTTTAATTTCATGGCTGCAATCAGCTTCTGCAGTGATTTTGGAGCCCCAAAAATTAAGTCTGACACTGTTTCCACTGTTTTTCCATCTATTTCCCATGAAGTGATGGGACCAGATGCCATGATCTTTGTTTTCTGAATGTTGAGCTTCAAGCCAACCTTTTCACTCTCCTCTTTCACTTTCATCAAGAGGCTTTTGAGTTCCTCTTCACTTTCTGCCATAAGGGTGGTGTCATCTGCATATCTGAGGTTATTGATATTTCTCCCAGCAATCTTGGTTCCAGCTTGTGCTTCTTCCAGCCCAGCGTTCCTCATGATGTACTCTGCATATAAGTTAAATAAGCAAGGTGACAATATACAACCTTGACGTACGCCTTTTCCTATTTGGAACCAGTCTGTTGTTCCATGACCAGTTCTAACTGTTGCTTCCTGACCTGCATACAGGTTTCTCAAGAGGCAGGTCAGGTGGTCTGGGATCCCATCTCTTTCAGAATGTTCCACAGTTTATTGTGATCGACACAGTCAAAGGCTTTGGCATAGTCAATGAAGCAGAAATAGATGTTTTTCTGAAACTCTCTTGCTACCAGAGAAATTATTTGCATTATACCTATTCTCTGACATTTGCAGAAACATACTTTAATGGGACATATTAGTTTATTCATGAACATTTATTTGATTGTAATTATATTCAAAAATGCTCTTTTAGACTTCCTCTTTATCCTGTTTTCATGTGTGCTTTCTTTTTGCTTCTTTTCTTTCCTTGTATCATTTTGGATCAAAGTGATTTCCTCCCTATTCTCATTGTATTCTTTCCTTCTAGTTTTAAAGTTTTATTCTCTGTTGCTTTACTAACAACCCTGGAAAATTTACCTTAGTAAAGGCTAAAATTAAACAGTATTTTCCCTTCCTCCTCAGCAATATGAGAAAAATGAGCTCAGTTTTCTTCACATTTTAGACATTAGTTTGACTCTCTCCATCTTTGTGAATATTTACTGACATGTTTTCTATGTTTTTTTGCTCCCCACTGTGATTCAGCATCTCAGACCTTCCTTGTTCTTAAAATAGATCTTTTACAAGTTCCTTTAGTGCCCAATAGAAAGTTTTAACATTTGATTTTCTTAAAATTTTGTTTTGCACTTATACTTGAAAGCTAGATTTGCTGTGTCAGTATTTCTAGGTTGGCAGCTTTTTCTCTCAGTACTTTAAAGACAGTATTAAATCATCCCTTAAGAAATCAACTTTCAGTTTGATCAGTGTTCTTTTGATCTGTCTCTTCTGTGTGGGTGCTGTTAAATTCTTTTTATCTTTGTTGTGCAGTTTCACTCTAATGGGTCCAGATGTTGATTTTTTTAAATTCACCTTGCTTAAGATTCGTTGGCCTTCCTATGTGAATATTGCTGTCTTTTGTCAATTTTGACAATTCTTAGCTATTATCATTTCAAATATTGTCTCATTACCATTTCTTTTAATTTTCCTATGAAACTCTAATAAGATTTATGTTGACTTTCTTATTCTATTGTTCACTTCTCTGAACTTGTCTTTCGTATTTTCTGTCTCTTTTATTTCTCTATTACATTCTGAATGTTTCATTTAAATATTTTTTGAAGGTATCCAACCTTCAACTGTGTCTAATTTGTTTCTTAATCTGTTTATTGAGTTTCTAATTCCAGTTATTAGATGTTCAATGTTAAAATTTGTTTGTTTTTATTTTAAATATGCTTGGCAAGTTTTTAATGGTCTCTTCTCATCTGCTGAATTTTCTATCATTCCTTATCTTTCCTTAAATAGGATCAATATATGATTTTATTTATTTGGTAATTCTAATATCTGTAATTTTTGAGATCTATTTATACTGTTCATTATTTCTGTTGATTGTTTTTCATGGGAATTTGCTCTTGCATGCATTCAGTGATTTTTCTGTGATGTTCCTTAGTATCTTATATGTGGAAATGATTTGTGTTTACTGTTTATTTTTTCCATAAGGGATTTGCTTGCTCCAAGGAACTTCATGATCTATCAACCATAGATCTACTTTAACCTAGATGTTCACCTTCCAGGTCAAATACTCAACCCATTTGAGTATGCACTTGTGATTAGAAATTTTCAAAATAATCTTTAAAAATAGTTGCTGTTTGGAAGCAAAGCAAGTCTTACTCTGCATGAAAGTTTTCTCTAGTACACTATCTGGGCATTGACTTTTGGATGTAATACTTCTGTGGAGACTGAATGTGACTTCTTTCTCTGTTTATGTGCCCAACTTTGCTTCTTTCTCTGCATGAGAAGCATTGGTGGGTGCCTTCAAGATAGACGTCATCTCCAGTGCTTATCTCTGTGGAACCATGCTTTCTTAATTTCAGGCCTCAAATGTTAACTTTTAATTGAATAATTTAAAACTATCATCTAGTATAATATTTAGAGCAAATTTTGATGAATTATGTTATGGAGGAAAACACACAAGCCTAACTGTACAGTATGATGAATTTTCATGAAAGAACTTATTCATGTAACCAGAAAGTAGATCAAAAACAGATCATTGCTGAATTGCAGGAGATGCTTTTGTGCCTTCCCCTTTCAGATACTGCCACCCAGGAATAACTACTATGCTGACTTCTAATACCATAAATGCCACTGTTCACTGAAGACAAATACCATATGAAATCACTCATATGTGAAATCCAAAATACGACACAAATGAATCTACCTACAAAATAGAAACAGACTCATAGAGAACAGACTTGTGGTTGTTGAGGGGAATGAGAGAGGGAGAGGAATGGACTGGGAGTTGGTGGATGCAAACTATTAAGTTTAGAATGGATAAACAAGGTCCTACTGTACAGCACAGAGAACTATATTCAATATCCTGTGATAAACCATAATGGAAAGGAATATTAAAAAAAAGAATGTATATAAAAAGATAATGTACCCTTCAGTGTCTGGCTTCTCACGTACGGTTTAGATTCTTTTTCGCAACATTATATTTGGGACATTCATCTGTCTTTATATATGTAGTTGTATTTCCTGTTTATCTCATACAAATATGCCATAAATCATTTATCCATTTTCTTACTGACAAACATTTGTTGTGTTTTTGTTTAAAGTTATTGCAAATCCTACTGCTATGAGCTTTATTATACCTGTCTTTTTGCATTTATGCAGTATACGTTTGTGTTGGTGTACAGACAGAAGTGAAATTGCTTGGTCATGAGGCATGAGTTTTTTTCAGTTTAGAAGATACTGAACAGTTTTCCCAAGTAGTTTTGGCAGTTTAGATTTCAGTCAATACTGTCTTGGCTTTCTGTTTGCTCCATAATTTTGCCAATTCCTGTTAGTATGTCGTTTTTCATTTTAACTATTCTGATGGTATGTACTGGATGTCATGGTTTTAAATTTCCTTTTTCCTGATATCTACTGGTTTTGTGCGTGTTAAAGTTTTTTTTGTCTTGGCCTTTTTTATCAAGTCTTTTGAAGTTTTCCCTAGTGAAAAGCATTCCTCTGTGTAGTTAATTCACTATTTTACTCAGAATTACTTCAGTCTGTACAGAATGCCGTCTAATAATTTCAAATGAGCATCTCTGTTCTTAACTTCCTCTTTCTTCTCTCCAATACTCAGAATATTTTTTTCAGGACTCTTGAAGTCAACCTTCAATTTGGCCAACCTATCTTTGAGCTCCCCCTGCTGTTTTCCACTTAAATTATATACCTGTTTATTATGTATAATTAGCTTTAAAATGATGGATTCTTAGACAATAAGCTGTTTTAAACAAACACATTTCTAAAGGCAGAGGGTGTCAATCAATGTAGATACTAACTCTGGACAAAAGAAATTTTAAAGTAAAACTTAAAAAACTAGTACTTTAAAATTTTACTTGTCATATCTAGCCATTTATATTAATGAAATGAATTAACACTTCAAATTATTTAAAACTAGACAAACTACCAAGTCATAAACTATCTTCTCAAGTGTACCTTAAACATGTTGAAGTCAACATCGTGACTTATACCTCTACTTCCTCACAATTCCCAGAATATTTACTTGGATGTGGTTCAGTCATTGGACTTCCCTGATGGCTCAGTGGTAAATAACCCACCTGCCAGTGCGATCCCTTGGGTTCGATCCCTGGGTTGGTTAGATCCTCTAGAAAAGGAAATGGGAGCCCACTCTAGTATTCTTGCCTGGAAAAACACCATGGACATAGGAGCCTGGTGGGCTATTGTCCATGAGGTTGCAGAAGAGTCAGACATGACTGAGCGACTAAACAGCAACAGACATTTCAGTCATTGACTATTGAAAAGGTATCTAAAATCGTTTATTCAGTTGTCCTCCTACATCTAACTTCATGGTGTACATTTCTTTAGGGCATTGTAGTTGAAGTACATAAAGCATACCATGCAGTATTTGTATGTATTTCATCAATCAACTGTGACAGATAATGTCTCCCTACATTACAGTATAATAAAATTTGTCATTTTCAAGTTTACCAGTTGATTAGCTTCATAAAGGCCTGTTTTACTTTAAAAAATTACCAGGAAGCAAGAAAACTCATAGCTTTATCAATGTAGATTTGAAACTATATAATGAGTACTTACGATTATGAATTTTGCTTGTGGCTAAGTCTCAGTAACAGTATTTAATCTACAGGATTTTTATAATGATAAGTGCAATAATGTGTATTAAATGCTAAGCACAGTTCTTGGCACATAGTAAATATCTTCGCTGTATTTTAAATGGCTGTTGTGTTATGAATAAGCTATAAATGGCATTTTTTCTATTTAAATGTTCTATTTAAGTGTTGAAAATCTGATTTTCTCCAGTCCATGTTAATTTCCTGAACATTAGTTTTGGAAATAGTGCCACATACCCGTATATTGATGCACTGCAAGAGGCCAATCAAATGCAAGCATGGAAGGAGTAATTTCCTGCTCTTCTCAGCACTCTCTGCTAATAAAGCTGTTTGAACATATTCTAGAAAGACTGTTGATGCCAGAGTCAATAGAGAATTAGGCAGGTGGGTGGTTTTAACTTTGCCTACTAATAATATCACTTCTGCACCCTCCCTAAGTTCTTGCTATATTAAAACTATGGTTCCCTTTGGCTAGCTTCTGAGTAGAACCTGGGTTATTTTAGGTTTTTTTGAGAGGAACAGAGGAGAACCAAGTACTCAATATCTAGATGATTAAACTATTGGAGCCATTGTGTGGAATTCAGATGAACCCCCACCAAAATTTGATTTGAAAGTAGAGACTAATGAACACACACACACACACACACACCCAACCCAGGAGATCATGAAACATTCATTTCCTAGATAATTGAGATTGTATGGAGCCAACAGGGCAGGGTGACTGGCCGGGGGGTTTTAGGCCTTTTAGGGGATGAGGCCCAAGCTGAGAGAGTGGCTTGAAGGAATCTGTGAGGGTTGAAGCTCTCATCCAGCACCACAGGAGAGGGTACCTGTGCTTTCTTAGCATTTTGCCCAAATGCAGGGCTGAGCTGAAGAGGCAGGGGTGAGATGAAGAGCCGTCATCAGACATCAAAAAGTGGAGTCAGACTCCTTATTCCAGAGACTTAGATGTCTGAGAACAGGGAAGTGGCCATAATCATGCACAGCCAGTTTTGCCCAGGGCTGAAAATTTAAAAGCATGTGTTTCTGTTGATCAACACATATTATTTAACAAATTTTATTAAATTGGTATGTTAGGTATATATAACTTCAGTTATACAAGTAGGGAGAATCCTGTTTCCTCTAAACAGATAAAGATACTATTTTGTACAAATAAATGTAAAATGGATTTTTATTAACTATGCATATGTATATAAGCAGTACTCAGTCCAGTTATGAAATAATATTGTTTATAACTTTCTTAAATAAATAGGGTAATAAATAGGATGACAAATAAGTTTGAGGATTCAAAGGGACTCTATATAATTATATCTCTCAGGGTGGGATGTCAAGTCTGGTATATGTGGTACCAGTCCCATGTCATTATGTTTACTGGTTACTTATTTTTAATTAATTATTTCTTTATCTTCAGTCAGTCAGTCAGTTCAGTCGCTCAGTTGTGTCCGACTCTTTGCGACCCCATGAACCACAGCACGCCAGGCCTCCCTGTCCATCACCAACTCCCGGAGTTCACTCACACTTATGTCCATCAAGTCAGTGATGCCATCCAGCCATCTCATTCTCTGTCGTCCCCGTCTCCTCCTACCCCCAATCGCTCCCAGCATCAGAGTCTTTCCCAGTGAGTCAACTTGTCACATGAGGTAGCCAAAGTATTGGAGTTTCAGCTTTAGCATAAGTTCTTCCAATGAACACCCAGGATTGATCTCCTCTAGAATGGACTGGTTGGATCTCCTTGCAGTCCAAGGGACTCTCAAGAGTCTTCTTCAGCACCACAGTTCAAAAGCATCAATTCTTCGGCGATCAGCTTTCTTCACAGTCCAGCTCTCACATCCATACATGACCTTAGTTTAACATATTTTACTCTTCCTCCAACATGTCCCAGATTTAGTATAAATAGTAGTTTGTCTTTGTCTTAAGAGGTTCATAGTTTTCTGTAGAAATAGGAATATAGAATCATAAGAGATATGCCATATTGTAATATCTCTATTTGAGAAGTATAATTAATATTCTGGGTCTGTTGCTTTAGACTTCCAGAACTGTATGAATAAATGTGAATAGATGCACAGAATAGATGCATTGTGGTGGCCCTTGATTCATCTTCTGTCACATATTGTTCTGCAGAGTTCTGACCCAAAGGAAGTGTTTTTTCATATCAATACCTATTGAACTTTCATCACTTTGCCACACTCTGTAAAATTATCTAAGAGCTCCAAAGCATGAAATTAACATTCTAGAATATTGCAGTCTAGCCTCACTATTTCCTATTTTGAATGGTACTGAAATGAGTTGTCTCCAGCAGAACCCTCTTTAAATTCTACTTTCAAATGTTATACACTTGTATTTGGATCCTTCTGGATTTTTAAATCCTAATAAAGGGTTATTAGGATTTAAACTGTTTAAATCCTGATAAAGAGTTTGCATTGTATTTAAATGATAGTTTAAATGACTGAGATCAACTCTTCAGTCCAATAAAAGAAGCACTCTCAGCAAAACATGAATAAATATAAAATTAAGTCCTTTTAATCTCTTGTAAGACATCTTATTAAGATATTATTATTTAGGATATTTTGGTTCTACAATTGTGTAGAACTTGTCCTTTGCACACAGATTTCTCCATTTTTTTTTAGTTTCTACATCAATGTAAAGAATATTTCTTGTAACATTTCCTAAGACTTGTCATACAAGATAAAAAAACATTGACAAAAACCCCTTTATCTAACCCTTTTTATATATAGAAGTTATCTAAGTGGAAAATAATGATGCCTCCAATGTTCCTAATTGAATTCAAATAATTATCTGAGATTAATTTGTCTTGTTCCCAAAGTGAACAAAACATTTCTCTCTTTTGAATATTCACTCCAGGTTTTAATTGAGTGGAAATACATTGAGGAAACTCCTATTGCTCAGAGCCCAAGTCTGCAGTTTTCTGAATCTGAATCACATTGCTTGAGATAGAGTTGACTTTCAGAAAGTAAAGATGATTAAACAGATTCTTTTTGGCAGCTACTTGGTTGGGTGTTTTACCTTTAAAAGTAGGGTCATGAAAGTCTGACCTCTTTGCTTTGGGTTCTAGTCTCAGATAGACTTCTCTGTTAATGAACCATGAGCATGTAGGCATTTTGTTGTCCTCAGATATCCACATAAATTTAATCCAGTCATTAGTATTAGATGTCCTCCTTGGACTGAAATAGTATTCTGGTCTATTGAGGACCTTTTAATTTAGTAAACATTTATTGCTCTCTATTAAGAGCAATACACCACGCTGGGAGATATAAGAGATACAGAAATGAGAGAGCATAGTCTGAGTCCTCAGAGAAATTATAATGTAGACATGAAGACCAGTGCAAAGAGACAGATACCTCAATAGAACAAGATGTACAGCACGGGGAACTCTGCTTAATGTACTGTAGTGACCTGAGTGGAAGGAAGTTCAAAAGGGAGGGAAGATATGTATAGATGGGCTTCCCTGGTGGCTCAGTGATTAAGAATCCACCTGCCATGCAGGAGTCGCAGGAGCTGCAGGTTTGATCCCTGGGTCAGGAAGATCCGATGGCGGAGAGCATGGCAGCCCACTCCAGTGTTCTTACCTGGAGAATCCCATGGACAGAAGAGCCTGGCAGGCTACAGTTCATAGGGTTGCAAGGAGTCAGACACGATTGAAGCAACTTAACACACAGATATGTATGTATGCGTCTAATTCATTTTGCTATACAGTAAAGACTAATACAACTTTGTAAAGCAGCTATACGCCAGTAGAAATTAATTTTTGAAAAGGATGACTTCTCTAGGTCTCCAAAGACACTTTGATTTTTTTTAAAAGACTTCGGGAAACTTCAGGTAATTTCAGAATTTTAGCTGTCAAGAACACATTCATGCTTCTTTAAGCTTAATCTCCATTCCCAAACTCTCCCTTAAAATTTAGACTCTTTCCTGTCTACTCCACCTGATATTCATTGAGCAACTCAACCTCCACCTGTCAGATTCTGAACTCATATCAGTTCCCTTAACCTCTTGCTGCCCCGGTATTTCCCCAGTATAGTTAGCTAATGTGTTCAATTCATCACCAGAATATGCTGTTTTGTATGCTATTTCTCAAGTCCTTCCCTTCTTATCAACTTTAGTATGATTGCACTAATTGAAATCATCACCAGCTTCCACTGGACCCTTGTTACAGCTTTCTCACTGGTTTCCTTTCCTCTAATTTTCTCTCCATTTAAATTCCTTGTTCATACAGCCATGGGAGAAATGTATCATAACATAAATCCATCCAGGCAACATTTCTGCTGACAACTCTTCAGGGATTTCCAAAAACTGTAAGATAGGGACCCCAAACTGTGTGAAGTCTTGAATAGCATTCCCAAACTAAAAAAATTTAGATTTTTTTATTTGAATGCACTTAATATGATTTAATTAATTGTTGAAACAGGCACCTTTTGAGAATAAATGAGGGCATTACCAGTTCTTGTGTTGAGAATGCAGGTTCAAAAGGTGACAGGACATACGGCCACCCTGCTGTTTGCTGGTGTCTAGCTGCTTTCATCGTCTTTTACACAATATGCTGTTTTCTCTTTCTAGAACATCTACTTTCATCTTTCTTCCCTAGATACCTCTTTCTAAAGACTTTTTGAGATTCACCTCAAACTCCTTACGCCTCTATTCCCTCATTCTCCTGCCCTCAGAGAGGCATTTAACACTTCCTTTGTGTTCCTGTATACGGATATAAATCACTTATGGCATTTGCTATGTAATATTGAAATTTGCTTGTATGTTTATTTCCCCCCAAATATAGCACATTCCTTAAGGTCAGGAGCTATTCTTTAATATAGTATATTTTGTGTTTAGCAAATATTTGTTGAAGTGACTACATTTGAACTTTAAATTATCTGTGTGATCTTGTTCCCAGTACAGGTAAAGAATAAGCTACTGTGTCTTGTTTTTGTGGAAGGAGGGTAATAAAAATTTGACAGACTAAGCTACGCCCATGTTTTTGAAACCCTCAGTTGAATGATCAAGCATAAGCAAAATTATAAGGCAGGGTGAGGAAATAGACACGTATTCAAAGATGTGACTTTGTTATTATTGGGAAGAATGCTGTAGTGGAAAAGAGGGTTTGGATTTTACAAGGTGGGACTTCTGGAGACCAAGGATGAGAGATTCAAGAGTGCTATTGTGAATATGGTTGTGAAATGGAACTCTGAAATCTGCCCTAAATAAGGAAGAAAGTAAATTGATCTAGCGTGTGAGGCTATAAGATGAAAAAAAAAAAAAAATAGGAAAAGAATACAGTGCTGGAAATGATAGTGGGAAAAGAGTGAAGATCCGAAGGGATGAAGAAAAGGAAAAATGAAAGAATTAGAATAGATGAACTTCATCATAAGATGTGATACAGTGACCAGTCAGGGTAGAAGAGGTATCTGTACTTCGGAAGGATGGAAATGTAATGGAGATATGGAGGAGAGGGTTTGTGATAAGGCTTGTAGATGTTTAGTGGTAAATTTCACCATGAAAGTTAGAAAAAGGGTCCATTCACAGATTGATAAATACTGGACCCAAAGAGAATGGTGTAAGTTAAGTGTGAGGTAATTGCAAAAAGGGAGCCTTGTTGAAGAGTGGAGGTAGGTTAATGGACTCTCCAAGAAGCAAAACAAAAAAAGGAAACCACTTCTGATAGAAAACACTTTGGAAGTTAGTGTTGTCAGGAGAAAGTTTGATTTCAGTGTGATCAAGAGCAGAGCTGATTGATTATCTTCAGACGTGATCAAGGACGGAAGTGGGTTTGCTTACAATATCACAAAGGCTAGAGAAGACCCACAGAAGGCCCATGGGGAGGTAACTTCTTCATGGTGAAGATGTGTGGCTGAACTGGGCTGGATAAGCCAGAAAGAATATATTGACAAAAATAGCATCCAGAGATTTCTGCCTTGGCTGGGAGTTGCAGGAAGTTGTCTGAAGGGGATTTGAACATAGGAATCTGTGTTAGAAACTAGCTTTTCATGACAGAAATGTAGAGAACAAATCCATTCATTCTAAGTGAGGCTCCAAGTAATAAATATAGTTTGGGTTTCCTGAGTCTTTCTCAGTCACTGAATGGTATTTTTCTGGGCTTGTTGTGGGGGGACTCAAGCTGCTGGTGGGGCTGCTTCAAAGTCCTAACGCAGGTGCATAAAGCCTGTTGCTAGACATTAAGAGCTTCCCCCTGGTCTTTTGGAAGATGGAGATTAGGGATAAATAAGAGTTTAAAGACTGTCTTGCAATCTTGGTCACATTTCTTTGCAATAATTAATGAAAGTTACTTAAAAAATTCGCAAAACCTTGAGCTGAAAAGCATCCTAATGAAACAAAAGCTATGGCTAACATTTCACCTTTCTCCTGAGGTCTCACTTTGTAACCATTAACGTGGATCAAGAAAGAAGTTTCAGGTTTGTTGCTTGGTTCACAGATCTAGTATTCATGGCAAATGAGGACAGTGACTTTTTCTAACAGACACTCAGCAGTTAAATATGTGTTCTAAGTCTGGCTAGTATTTGCTTCTGAGATCTGCAATCCATCAGTATCCTCACATGGTGTTGCCTCAGAAGCTTGATGGCTGTCCATCTTCTAGAAAGTTCCTTTATCACCTGTCTAACATATTGTGATATCCACCAATGGAGCACAGACAGCTCTGGCAGCTTAGATGTATTTTCCCTGCTGTTGTTGGTCTGAACTCACCAGGTAGTAACACTCAGAGCATTACATTGTCTGTCACACTGAGTTGCACTGCATTTTCAATATCATGCTGTGCCTATTAAAGGAAATATTTCTCTAATCTTAATTGGGGTTACAAGGGTCAAAGCCAAGTTTAAAGAGCTCATGTTGTTTCTAATCTTATTTCTTTGCCTGTATAGTAAACCATTTTTCAAGTCTTTACTATAACTGGGGGAAAAAGACCTATTTTGTAATGTGGTCAAATGTGATACGATCATTGTTTTTATGCCCAGATACGTATTTCCACCTTCTTCCATAATGCTTTATTATTTGGTATGGGGGGACTTCCCTGGTGGTCCAGTGGTCAAGAATCCACCTTCCAATGCAGGGGACACAGGCTTGGTCCCTGATCTGGGAACTAAGATCCCACATGCTGCAGGGCAACTAATCCCATGCTTCCCAATGAAGACCCCAAGCTGAAAAAAAAAAAAAAAAGCCTGGGTATGATGCACATCCTTTTGGGATTGTGTAACTTTATGAATCTAACTTAAACAGTAGTATATTTGTACAAATATAGGTAATCAATCTTCCTGCATATTAGGATGGATCCTAAAACATGTCATACCCAATCTCTCATCACTGTTTTTGTTCTGGTAATTTATTTACACACTTAAACATTAAATTATATATTTAAGTCACCAAGACATCTATCATTTGGTGTCTATAACATGAACTGTTTATTAGAAAACATTGAATTTTTATAACTGAGTGAGATGCTGGTAGTTTAAAAGGCAATTTAAATTGGGAATGATAGAAGATGAGGGGAAATGAGGTCTTATCGTGTTTCAACAACCTTTCATTAATTTTTGAATCTTTACAAAGGATTTTAGCCACTTTTAAAAAAAAACTTTATTTTCTTCTCCTAATTGATATTGACTTTTTTAATGTGATGGCTCATCACATGAGCCATCTTAGATGGCTCAGTGGGTAAAGAACCCGACTGCAGTGTAGGAGATGCAGAAGACCTGGGTTTGATTGCTGGGTAGGCAAGATCCCCTGAAGAAGGGAATGGCGACCCACTCGAGTATTCTTGCCTGAAAATTTCCATGCAGAGAGGAGCCTGGCAGACCACAGTCCAGAGGGTCACAAAGAGTCAGACATGACTGAGTGCACATACGCACACACACACACACACAATGCATAATCTGCATTTTTTTGCCAACATGCTTAAAATAAATTATTGAAGTAAAAAAATCATAGTCTGGAAGCAATCTAACAGTAAATTTTTAAAACATTTTGTTTATTTAAGTATACATTTATTGTTAAAATGAAATAATCAGCTAAATTAAGAAATAAAGTATCTTATTTATTTTTGGATCTGTATAGATATACATACATTTAATGAAGGATATTGAAAATGTTCTGTGTTTTTATTTCATCTTTCCAGAGAAGTATTGAGAATATGTGAACTTTACATAATCTAGTTATTAGTTACTATATAAAATGAGAGTATAGAAGTTTGCTAAAAATTTTAAGTAAAATTTGCTTTCAATGTTGTATGATTTTCCTTGTAGTAGTTAATATTGTATCAGTCACTACTGACTAACTTGCTTTCCTAGAAAGTCAGTTTAATCTTATGATTGATAATGGTGAGCCAGAAGATAATGGTATATTGAGAAAAAAATAATTGTAAGAGGATAAGGCAGCTAATATGCAGAGTACATCATGAGGAACGCTGGGCTGGAAGAAGCACAAGCTGGAATCAAGATTGCCGGGAGAAATATCAATAACCTCAGATATGCAGATGACACCACCCTTATGGAAGAAAGTGAAGAGGAACTCAAAAGCCTCTTGATGAAAGTGAAAGAGGAGAGTGAAAAGGTTGGCTTGAAGCTCAACATTCAGAAAACAAAGATCATGGCATCTGGTCCCATCACTTCATGGGAAATAGATGGGGAAACAGTGGAAACAGTGTCAGACTTTATTTTTGGGGGCTCCAAAATCACTGCAGATGCTGATTGCAGCCATGAAATTAAAAGACGCTTACTTCTTGGAAGGAAAGTTATGACCAACCTAGATAGCATATTAAAAAGCAGAGACATTACTTTGCCAACCAAGGTCCGTCTAGTCAAGGCTATGGTTTTTCCCGTGGTCATGTATGGATGTGAGAGTTGGACTGTGAAGAAAGCTGATCGCCGAAGAATTGATGCTTTTGAACTGTGGTGCTGGAGAAGACTCTTGAGAGTCCCTTATACTGCAAGGAGATCCAACCAGTCCATTCTAAAGGAGATCAATCCTGGGTGTTCATTGGAAGGACTGGTGCTAAAGCTGAAACTCCAATACTTTGGCCACCTCATGCGACGAGTTGACTCACTGGAAAAGACTCTGATGCTGGGAGGTATTGGGGGCAGAAGGAGACGGGGACGACAGAGAATGAGATGGCTGGATGGCATCACCGACTCGATGGACGTGAGTTTGAGTGAACTCCGGGAGTTGGTGATGGACAGGGAGGCCTGGCGTGCTGTGATTCATGGGTTCGCAAAAGAGTCAGACACGACTGAGCGACTGAACTGAACGCAGCTAATATTTGAGAGGTACCTACTATGTGTTATCTGTTTTATATTTGATATCTGATTTAAAGTTCACTTCAGCCTTCTCTCCAGAAGTGACTGTTTATCAATTGTTATGCTGTTTATTCATCCTCTTTATTCTTTTTTTAGTGAGATATTTCAAACGTAGAGAAAGTGCAGAAAGCAATACAATATCACATATGTAATCATTGCCCAGAAGAACTAATGTTAAATGTCTCATCATAAGGCAAAATGTTCCAGAAAAATAGAAATAAATAAAATCTTATAGATACACTTGAAATACCTTGTAGCCCCTTCATGTTCAAGCTGAGGAAAGATCATTTCAGCAGGAGATCAAGTTACTCGCCCAAATACACTTGGCTGGTATGTACACCCAAGATTGAATTCTCCGTGAGAGGACCCTGGAGCTTGTGTGGTTTCCCTCTGTTATGTAGCCCTCAGCCCCACCAGAGGCATGTTTTGTTGGGCTGCTTTATAGAGGGGAAAATGATTGAACTTTTCACTTGTGTCATAGGAGTTTCCCATTAACTTTGGCACATAGTAATCTATGCTCCGGAGAAGGCAATGGCAAGCCACTCCAGTACTCTTGCCTGGAAAATCCCATGGATGGAGGAGCCTGGTAGGCTGCAGTCCGTGGGGTCTCTGGGGGTTGGACACGACTGAGCGACTTCACTTGCACTTTTCACTTTCCACTTTTACACATTGGAGAAGGAAATGGCAACCCACTCCAGTGTTCTTGCCTGGAGAATCCCAGGGACAGGGGAGCCTGGTGGGCTTCCGTCTATGGGGTCACACAGAGTCGGACACGACTGAAGTGACTTAGCAGCAGCAGCAGCAGCAATCTATTCAATTATTTTCTGTACCATAGCAAGAGAACAAGATAATTTGCTTTTAATAATTTCATTTACTTCAGCATAATATTTTTAATCATTCAAGTGCACAAATGCAGGTATATGATGGAATGCAGCAATATGACAAGTGTAGAGTCTAGCAAATAAGCAATACTGCATGTCTAAGTGGTTTAAATTCTTACCTGAGCATAATATTATCAGAATAAAATTTTTATAATTAGCTGTTTTGATTGGTTTTAGTTCTTTGCCACATTTGTCATTTATGTCTCCCACTTTATCTATGGGAGAAGGAAATGGCAACCCACTCCAATATTCTTGCCTAGAGAATCCCATGGACAGAGGAGCCTGGTGGGCTGCTGTCCATAGGGTCACACAGAGTCGGACATGACTGAAGTGACTTAGCATGCATGCATGCATTGAAGAAGGAAATGGCAACCCACTCCAGTATTCTTGCCTGGAGAATCCTAGGACAGAGGAGCCTGGTGGGCTGTCGTCCATGGGGTCGCACAGATCTGGACACGACTGAAGCGACTTAGCAGCAGCAGCATTATCTATGAAGTGGGGATCATAATGTCTTTGACGGGACTCATATAAGCTTGCCTGGAAAATTCTACAGACAGAGGAACCTGGCAGACTGCAGTTCATGGAGTCACAAAGAGTTGGACACAACTGAGTATACATGTGTGCACATGAGCACACACTTACACAAACAGCTAAGATGATGTATGTGAAGGCATTTGACAGCGATTGTCATATAAGAATTAGTTGTTACTTATGTGTCATTGTCACTTGAAAACAAAGCTCTTTTGCATATGGTGGTGGTGTTGGGAAGGAGCTAATATCTTATATATTTTAAACTTCTGTTTTATTTAACAAAGTTCAAGTAGCTTCTATTTAAAAAATAATTTGGCAGGTAGAGACCTATTTTAACAGGTTACTTCATAATTGATTTAGAAAAGAGATAAAAAAATCAATCTGCTTTCTTATAAGGGTATTTTACTTTTGTGGTTTATGAGAATTCGAAGAGATAAGCAAATATTTGAGAAATAGCATTCTTGCTACACTGACAGTAATACCAATTAAAATGTTATCATTGCAGTGCTGTTATAATAATTTCATTATCTCTAGAGAAATCTAGGGATTTTATTAAACACATACTTTCAAAAAGTTGGAGTCTTGGATAATATTATCATTACTAAATATGTAAGAAAACAACTACATTGGGAAAGAAGTGTTGATAGGTTATTAAAATATAAAGCAATAAGGAGAAAACTGAAAATTCCATGATATTATCAAGGCTCCCTTGAGACCCAACCATGAAGCAATTCTTTTATTTTAAGATTTCTTTCTCATTAATGAGTCATTTTGAGCTCTCTTTTTATGTGGGCACAAGGAAATGAATAAGAATTCATCCCCATTGCTAAAGCACCCAGAATCTTATTAATTCAAATGTTGGGAGTATTGAAGCAATGAAGAAAAAAATGAATACTGAAACTCCATGGATCTCCTTTCATGAAAATGACAAATATCTCAGTTTCTTATGCCGAACAACTCTGTGTTTCCTAAGCGGGGTGCCTTAAGATATGAATTTTAAACATTGTATGTGATTTTTCCTTAGAAATATGGAAGTCTGAAAAGAAAAGTAATTCCATTTATCAACTTAAGTTGCATTTAATTAAAGAATAGCTCCGACATCAAGAGGAAGGCTAATTAATATTTTCTAGAGGTTTTTGCTTTTGTTAGAAACAAGGGAGCTGAAGTTCATGAAAGCCTCAGAAGGAAGATGGCATTGCAAAGTGAGGAGTAGCAACAGTTCTTATTAATATTAAAGAAATTGGCTTGGATTGGAAAACAGCCCAAAGCTTATTTACCACAGAAGTTTGGTGTTTTTCTCCTTGTTTGACTCATCTCATTGGAAAGCACAGATGTTCCCTACATCTGTTTCTCTCCCACTCACCCTGAAATTTAACTTACCAGCTGAACCATCCATCTCAATACACTCAAAAAAATTTTATCATGCTAATAATTCAACTGTGTTTGCACGCATCCAAATTTCCTGAAACTGTAGATCTTCCAACCAACACTTTGAAAGCTCTCTGAAGACTCCTCAGGAAACAAATATGGTTATCCTGATGGTTATATTTCATTAAAAAGTTTGTTGTTTGCCGAGTATTTACCTAGTTTTTTTTCTTCTTTAAATTGAATTGTAGTTGCTGTACAATATTGTGTTTCTACTGTACAACAAAGTGAATCAGCTATATGTGTATATTTATCCCCTCCCTCTTGGACTTCCATCCCATCCCCCACCCTAGCCCACCCATTCTTGGCATTAAGTATCTGTTTGCTGAGCAGTGTGCAGAACATACACTAATGCCATCATTACCAATTTTATTAAAAAATCATGAAGCATAGCAAAGCAAAAAAGAGGTATTCCTGGTAATGGTATTTCAAATGTGTATTTAAATAGCTTATCTACTCTCAGTTCATTTCTGATATATTAAAAGCTGTATTCCAGATTTTACAAGATGCACATCTCTTTGCTGTTTTTTTTTTTTTTTTCTGTCCTCAGCTTGCACCAGCTGAATAGCTCAAATTATTTGCTGCTGGTAAAGCATGAAAATGTGAGATAAAAGAGGAAATGAAAGTTAAAGACTGAGTGGCCTACAGGCCTTAAAAATTGTAACACTTTTGTATTTATTATATTTATTTTGCCTCAACAGTTAAACTCTCTTTTTTTCTCTTGCTGATGTCATAAGATCTTTCTGGATTGTGTCCCTGCTTAAGGATGATCTGGTTAAAACCTGAGAGAACACAGGGGCATCTGGAATCAAGCCCAAGTAATTAACTGCAGAATCCTTCCTGCAGAAGGGCAGGGACAGCATGCAGTGGAAGAGTGATGCTCACTGTGGTTACCATGTTGTGTGTCTGATGGAGAGAAGAGAGCAGGGGGAGGTGGAGGGGCAGAAAGTGCTGCCAGTCAGTCATTTCAGTTGCTCAGTCGTGTCTGACTCTTTGCAACCCCATGGACTGCAGCACGCCAGGTTTCCCTGTCCATTGCCAATTCCTGGAGCCTACTCAAACTCATGTCCATTGAGTTGGTGATGCCATCCAACCATCTCATCCTCTGTCGGCCCCTTCTCCTCCCGCCTTCAATCTTTCCCAGCATCAGGGTCTTTTCCAATGAGTCAGTTCTTCGCATCAGGTGGCCAAAGTATTGGAGCTTCAACTTCGGCACTAGTCCTTCCAGTGAATATTCAGGACTGATTTCCTTTAGGATGGACTGGTTGGATCTCCTTGCAGTCCACAGGACTCTCAAGAGTTCTCCAACACCACAGTTCAAAAGTATCAATTCTTTGGTGCTGAGCTTTCTTTATCGTCAAACTCTCACATCTATAACACGACTGCTGAAAAAAACCACAGCTTTGCCTAGACGGACCTTTGTTGGCAAAGTAATGTCTCTGCTTTTTAATATGCTGTCTAGAAAGTGCTGTGGTAGTTCTCTAAAGGAAGTTTTGATAGGCTCCTTTCTGTCTCCAGAATCTTAGCTTTCTGTATACCAGTGCCAAACAGAGATACAGAGACAGAGCCATGGAGGAGAAGGGAAGAATGGCTTTATTACTTTTCTAGTCAAATAGGATGTGGTAAGGATCAAGAGAGTAATGGTTTTGTATTCTTTTTTGCAAAGTTTCAAAAGGGTGGGGTTGCTGACAAGGTTAGAGTATGTGCAGGGTCTATGTGGTCTGGTCTCCTACTTTTGATGAGCCTCTCTGGTCCCTTTAATCTTCCCTCAGGGGGCTGCTTCTCGTTTTATTAGCAACTCTTCTGCCCTTTGGAATTCAAGAGAAGGTCATGAAGGCTGGAGTCTTGCCTACAAAATAAATTGGGGACAAAAAGACCTCCACGCTCAGGGACCCTGTTAGGCATTGCTTCCTTGCCAGCTCCTGTACTCCTGTACTCTGTATAGAGCAGAGCAGCTGGGAGGAAATTTGTATTTGTCACTTGCACGATCTCCTTGACTTTACAATGCTAGGAGGCAGATTTTTCTCTTCTTAAATTGTGCAACTCAGAAGGTTTTACTTGTTCAATGGTTGCTTTAAAGCTTAGAGTCAAGTTTATAGCCAAGGTAGATTTACTTATGATTGGCCTTTTGGGTATTAGCCTCATTTGGGTTTAGATAATTCTTGGGTTGGGAATGAAAACAGGAAGACATATAAACTGTTTTTGTAAAATAAATTATATTTATAAAGTTAAGTTCTCAATGTGGGGAGCAGACATTTTGTTATTTATGTTTTATTTTCTACTACAAGTGTGTCAAGTATTGACTTACAATAAATGTTTAATAATAACCTAGTGTTTTTAGGCAAGTGGCCAAGACATTGAATATTTAATTATTTAAATGTATATAGATAATTTCTTTTATGTGCTTTCTATGCTCCAAAAATGAAGCTATACTTATTAATGTATTTATTATATGATATGTGTATATATATATATATATATATATATATACACTTACTAATGGCCAAGAACATGGATATTTTAACCCGACTATATGATTCAGGCTTCTGCTTCACTGTGTACAAGCTATGTGACACTGAGCAAGTCACGTGACAGATATCAGCCTGCATTCCTTTACCTATAAAAAGGGGATGATAATAATAATGTATGTGTGCTTAGTTGCTCAGTTGTGTCCGACTCTTTTAGACCCCAGGGACTGTAGCCCGCCAGGTGCCTTTGTCCTTGGGGATTTCTCCAGGCAAGAATACTGGAGTGGGTTTCAATGCCCTCCTCCAGGGGATTTTCCCAACCAAGGGATTGAACCCAGCTCTCTCGCATTGAGGCAGATTCTTTACTGTCTGAGCCACCAGGGAAGCCCAAGAATACTGGGGTGGGTAGCCTATTCCTTGTCCAGGGGATCTTCCCCACTCAAGTATTGAACTGGGGTCTCCTGCATTGCAGGCGGATTCTTTACCAGCTGAGCTGGGAATGTACCTATAGGAGGTAACTTCTATCCAGGGTGCCAGTTGATCAAGCTATTGTATATCCTGATAGTGACCCTGATTGAAAGGAATAGTAATGTGTTGATCATTTTCTACAGGCTTGCTGTTGGGTGGTGAAAGGCATTCAAAAGAAGCTTAAATTCTTGTATTTCAAGTAGCTTTGATGGTATTTAGATGACAGCCTCCTTTTAAAGAGAATTGGTTTCTCACAGAACCCAGGAGAATCAAGCAGCTGGCAGAGCCTGTTATCTGAATTTCATCTAAATTGATGTCAGGGAGCTGGAAATGCCTGAGGCAATCCTGCACTCCTCTTTGTGCACTATTTTGACAATAGTGAGAATGTCTGAGTGCTCATCATTCTCTGCCCGTGTTGGCTTTGATTTTATGCAAAAAAAGGAAAGCATTTAGAAACTTTTCCATCTTATTTTTCAATGAAGGAACTTTTTTTTTTCCCCTAGAAAAAGCTGTTCTGCAGTAAGATTGTATGAAAGTGAAGTTGCTCAGTCGTGTCCGACTCTTTGAGACCTCATGGTCTGTAGCCTACCAGGCTCCTCTGTCCATGGGGTTTTCCAGGCAAGAGTTCTGAGTGGTTTGCCATTTCCTTCTCCAGGGGATCTTCCCATCCCAGGGATCGAACCCAGGTCTCCCGCATTGTAGGCAGATGCTTTATCGTCTGAGTCACCAGGGAAGATCCTAAGATTGTATAGAGGGATACAATAAATGTATGTACCTATAGAATGTAAAAATTGTTGTTCTTCAGTCACTAAGTCCTATCCGTCTCTTTGCCACATGATAAACTGCAGCACACCAGTCTCCTCTATCCTCTGCTATCTCCTGGAGTTTACACAAATTCATGTCACTTGAATCAGTGATGCTATCTAATCATCTCACCCCCTGCCACCCTCTTCTCCTTTTCCTTCAGTCTTTCCCAGCATTGTTGTTTTCAGTCGCTAAGTCGCTAAGTGGCAACTCTTTGAGACCCCATGGACAGTAACCCACCAGGATTCTCTACCCATGGGATTCTCCAGGAAAGAAAACTGAAGTGGTTAGCCATTCCCTTCTCCAGGGGCTCTGCCCAACCCAGGGATCAAACTTGGGTCTCCTGCATTGCAGGCTCATTCTTTATCATCTGAGTGACCAGAGAAGCCCACAATGTAAAAATATGTAGCTGCAAAGTTTGGTAGAAGCCTTGCTTCAGCACATCATTCTTGGAAGAGAGGTAGTTTTGTAAAACTTTATTGGGAGAAACTTGAAAAAAAAAAATTAACCCAGACTTTTATGTCCAAGTATAAATGCTAATTTCCTGGGTTTATCTTTTTTTAAAAACTCGCAGAGTGGGTATATAAGCAGGGCCAGATGTTTCTGTCTTAATTATTCATGCTCTTTGATAAATAACAATGACATACAGTCAAAATAAAGTCCAGATGGCTGACACATTGTGCAAATCATTGGATGCACTAGCCATCCCTAGTTTCCTAAATACTAGTAGATAATACAGAGAATGAGATGGCTGGATGGCATCGCCGACTCTGTGGACATGAGTTTGAATGAGCTCCGGGAGTTGGTGATGGACAGGGAGGCCTGGCATTCTGTGATTCATGGGGTCACGGAGAGTCGGACACGACTGAGCGACTGAACTGAACTGAATACAGATCTTGTTTTTATTTATTTGTCAATCAAATGACAAGTAATTACTGAATTTTCTATGAAGATTCAATATCACAGTAATCCAACTCTGTGCCCCAGCCACTGGTGCCAAAGAATCTGAAGTTGACTGCTTCTGTGATGATGTACAATGCTTTCTAGAACTACCACCAAAAAAGATGACCTTTTCATCAAGAGAAGGGAATTATAATGCAAAGTAGCGAGTCCAGAGATGTTCAGAATAACAGGCAAGTTTGGCCTTGGAGTACAAAATGGGCAAAAGTTAACAGTTTTGTCAAGAGAACGTGCTAGTAATAGCAAGCACTCTTTCCAACAACCCAAGAGATGACTCCACACATGGACATCACTAGATGGTCAGTACCAGAATTAGATTGATTATATTCTTTGTAGCTAAAGATGGAGAAGTTCCAGATAGTAAGCAAAATAAGATGTGGAGTTGACAGTAACTCAGATCATAAGCTCCTTATTGCGAAATTCAGACTTAAACTGAAGAAAGTAGAGAAAACCACTAAGCCACTCAGGTATGACCTAAATCAAATCCCTTATCATTATACAGTAGAGGTGACAAATAGATTCAGGGGATTAGATCTGGTAGACAGGGTGCCCTAAGAACTATGGATAGAAGTTTGTAACACTGTACAGGAGGCAGTGACCAAAACCATCCCAAAGAAAAAGAAATGCAAGAAGGCAAAGTGGTTGTCTGAGGAGGCTTTACAAATAGCAGAGGAAAGAAGAGAAGCCAAAGGCAAGAGAGAAAGGGAAAGATATACTCAACTGAATGCAGAGTTCCAGAGAATAACAAGGAGAGATAAGTAGCCTTCTAAATGATCAATGCCAATAAAGAGAAGAAAAGAATGAGAAGGACTAGAGATCTTATCAAGAAGATTAGAGAGATCACGGGAACATTTCACGCAAAGGTGGGCACAATAAAGAACGGAAATGGTAAATTCTGAACAGAAGCAGAAGAGATTAAGAAGGGGTGACAAGGATCACATTGAATCTGTAGATTGCATTTGGTAGTATAGCCATTTTCACAGTATTGATTCTTCCTACCCGGGAACATGGAATATCTCTCCATCTGTTTATGTTGTCTTTGATTTCTTTCATCAGTGTCATAATTGTCTGTGTAGTTCTTTTGTATCCTTAGGTAAGTTTATTCCTAGATATTTAATTCTTTTTGTTGCAATGGTGAATGGGATTGATTCCTTAATTTCTTTTTCTGATTTTTCATTGTTAGTCTATAGAAATGCAAGTGACTTTTGTATATTGGAAACTTACATTGCTGCTGCTGCTGCTGCTAAGTCACTTCAGTCGTGTCCAACTCTGTGTGACCCCATAGACGGCAGCCCACCAGGCTCCCCCGTCCCTGGGATTCTCCAGGCAAGAACACTGGAGTGGGTTGCCATTTCCTTCTCCAATGTGTGAAAGTGAAAAGTGAAAGTGAAGTCGCTCAGTCGTGTCCGACCCTTAGCGACCCCATGGACTGCAGCCTACCAGGCTCCATATGTAAAATAGATAGCCAACAGGAGTTTGCTGTATGGCTCAGGAAACTCAAACAGGGGCTCTGTATCAACCTAGGGGGGTGGGATGGGGAGGAGGATGGTAGGGAGGTTCAAAAGGGAGGGGATATATGTATACCTGTGGTTGATTCATATTGAGATTTGACAGAAAACAACAAAATTCTGTAAAGCAATTATCCTTTAATAAAAAAAATAAATTATAAAAAGGGATACACACACACACACAAAGAAGTGGTGACAAGAATACACAGAGCTATACAAAAAGGTCCTAACGACCTAGATAACCATGATGGTGTGGTCATTCATCTAGAGCGAGACATACTGGAGTGTGAAGTCAAGTGGGTCTTAGGAAATATTATTACAAACTAGTAGAGGTGATGGAATTCCAGTTGAACTATTTCACATCCTAAAAGATACAATGCTGTTAAAGTAGTACAGATTCATGGGGTCGCAAAGAGTTGGACACGACTGAGCGACTGAACTGAACTGAACTGAAACCGAGAACTTCTAGATGTACAAGCTGAGATTTTAAAGATCAAACTGCCAATATGTGTTGGATCATGAAGAAAGTACGGGAATTCCAGAAAAAGGTCTACTTCTGACTACACTAAAGCCTTTGACTGTGTGGATCACAACAAACTGTGGAAAATTCTTAAAGAGATAGGAGTACCAGACTACCTTACCTGCCTCCTGAGAAATCTGTATACAGATCAAGAAGCAATAGTTAGAACCGAACATGGAGCAAATGACTGATTCCAAATTGGAGAAGAAGTAGGACAAGGCTGTATATTGTCATCCTGCTTATTTAACTTACATGCAGAGTACATCATGTACACCTTGCAAAATGCTGGTCAAGATGAATCACAAGCTGGAATCACGATTGCCAAGGAGAAATAGTAACACCCTCAGATATGCAGATGATACCGCCCAAATGGCTGAAAGTGAAGAGGAATTGAAGAATCTCATGATAAGAGTGAAAGAGGAGAGTGAAAAAGCTGGCTTGAAAATCAACATGAAAAAAACTAAGATCATGACATCCAGTCCCATCACTTCATGGCAAATAGAAGGGGGAAAAGTGGAAGTAATGACAGGCTTTATTTTCTTGGGCTCCAAAATCACTGCAAACGGTGACTGCAGCCACACAATTAAAACACAGTTGCTCCTTGGAAGGAAAGCCATGACAAATTTGGACAGCATATTAAAAAGGAGAACCATCATTTCTGCCTCTAAAGGTTCCTATTGTCAAAGCTACTGTCTAGTAGTAATGTATGGATGTGACAGTTGGATCGTAAAGAAGGCTGAGCACTGAAGAACTGATGCTTTCAAATTGTGGTACTGGAGAAAACTCTTGAGAGTCCCTTGGATTGCAAGGAGATCAAACTAGTCAATCTTGAAAGAAATCAATCTTGAACATTCATTGAAAAGACTGATGCTGAAACTGAAACGCCAATACTTTGTCTGCCTGATTCAAAAAGCCAACTGATTGGAAAAGATCCTGATGCTGAGAAGGATTGATGGCAAAAGGAGAAGGAATCAGAAGAGTATGACATGCTTAGATGGCATCATGACTCAACGAACATGAATTTAAGCAAACTCCTGGAGATGCTAGAGTACAGAGGAGCTTTGCATGTTATAATTTGTGAGGCTGGACACGACTTAGTGACTGAACAGCAAAGGGACTACTAGGAGGATTGTAAATACACAGTTATTACCATAATATCATTTGCTTTTATTTCTATTTTCCTCAGGCTCCAGCTTCCCTAGGAGACTCAGGTTTCTTAGAATTTTTTTCAAGAGTGCTCGAACACCAGAGCTGAGTTTGCTGTGGTGGTTGCTTAACTTACTGATTTACTAGTTTGAGTCTCATGCATCATGATGGATATTATTGGTTGTCAAGGAGTGGTTGATGAGTCATAGAATCATAAAACTTCAGACTTCTCAACGAAATTCAGAGCTGACTCAAGTTATGTTTTATAGAAGAGATAATGTGAAACAAATGGCCAAGTGATTTTGGCAGAGCCAGACAACTAGTTAATATGAAAACTGAGGCTTAAACTATAGGCTGCTAACTTGTGATCTGATGTTCTTTCTAGTGTAACTGAATCACGGAAATGTATGGGATTAAAAGTAGCATCATGGGAATGATGGTATAGTCCGTGGGTTT
Source organism: Moschus berezovskii (assembly GCF_049115385.1). Taxonomy (NCBI): domain Eukaryota; kingdom Metazoa; phylum Chordata; class Mammalia; order Artiodactyla; family Moschidae; genus Moschus; species Moschus berezovskii. The sequence continues at coordinate 57,720,506 of NC_142477.1, read as the reverse complement.
GCTCCTGACATTGACTAAGGATAGGGTGAAGGTAGAGCCACAAAACATCAGTGTGCCTACTGTGTTTATTTGTTCTAGAACGTTAATGGAGGTGTGGAAAGTAAGAAAATTGTATCTGACTCCACAAAGCCCTAGTGAAGGCTATGACTGGTCTAGGACTACCTCAGTTCAGTTCAGTTCAGTTCAGTCGCTTAGTTGTGTCTGACTCTTTGAGACCCCATGGACTGCAGCACGCCAGGCCTCCTTGTCCATCACCAACTCCCAGAGTTTACCCAAACTCATGTCCATTGAGTTGGTGATGCCATCCAACCATCTCATCCTCTGTTTCCCCCTTCTCCTCCTGCCTTCAATCTTTCCCAGCATCATGGTCTTTTCAAATGAGACAGTTCCTTGCATCAGGTGGCCAAAGTATTGGAGTTTCAGCTTCAGCGTCGGTCCTTCCAAAGAACACCCAGGGCTGATCTCCTTTAGGATGGACTGGTTGAATCTCCTTGTAGCCCAAGTGACTCTCAAGAGTCTTCTCTGACACCACAGTTTAAAAGCATCAATTCTTCAGTGCTTGGCTTTCTTTATAGTCCAACTCTCACATCCAAACATGACTACTAGAAAAACCATAGCCTTGACTAGAACTTTCTCGAAGTACAGAACACCATAATTACAGAGTCTTGAATGACAGGGAAATCATTTTCTTAGGTATGATATTTACAGAGCCAGTGTTGAAAATAAAGATATGCTAGTGGTTGGCTTTAGACAAACACAGTCTAATACATGTTGGGCATGCAAACACAAGCTTTATTCATCAGATACTAAGTTGCCAGTTATGTATATTATTATATGTGAAAAGAATCGCCAGTTCAGGGTCGATGCATGTTACAGGATGCTCGGGGCTGGTGTGCGGGGATGACCCAGAGAGAGGCTAAGGGGAGGAGGGAGGCGGGAGGGGGGTTCGGGAGGGGGAACTCACGTACACCCGGGGCAGATTCATGTCAATGTATGGCAAAACCAACCAATATAATATTGCAAAATAATTAGCCTGCAATAAAAATTAAAAAAATATATATATATATATAAATCCATTTACCATGGAGCTTACAGATGTGAAGCCCCAAGAGAACCGCAGCTTGTGTTGCCTTCCCCAGTGAAATTCCCCAGAGAAGTCTTACTTTATTGGGATTCTCTGCAGTTAATGGTGTTGGGAAGAAGTGCAGAACCAGGGCAGATAGCGTAGCAGTGAGTCAGGGTTATCCCACAAGACAAAGATGCACGAGTGAAAACCGGATGTGCCTGTTTGTAACTCCCAATCCATTGTGTCCTTTCTGTTAAAATGCTTTTATATTGTCCCTCAAGCAAAAACCGTATTAGTCTTTCCGATGATGGTTCATTTTCAGAGTTTATACTGCTGATAAACAGTGGGCTGATGTTTGCCCGTCTAGTTAATGATCATTAACATTAACCTTAATAAGGAAGAAAAGGGCATGGTTCTTTCTAGCAAAGATCCAGTCTTAGAAGTAAAAAGAGGTGCAGGTGTGTTACTAAAAAGCAAGATGCATCTGGAACCCAGTGTGGGTGGAGGCCACTGTTGCCAGGTAACCGGTCTTAACAGTTAGTACACGCAGGTGAGCTTTATGTGAATTCAGTTCAGCATCATCCAAAATACTTTTCTCAGCACCTTCTCTCGACCCTAGTTGAAATGAGCTTTTCAAAACAAAGGTGCCAAATGCTAACCCTATCAGCAACCCTGGAAGAAATCTGCTGGTACCTTGTCTCAGAAAATGGGGAAAAAATAAAATTTTATAGAGTATTGGTTTGCCTACTCTAGGCAAACCCTTAGAAAAGGGAAAATAATCTCAACAAGGGAATGAACTCAAGTTTAAACATGTGAGATGCTCACATATTTTCTTTTAAAAAATTAACAAAAATATTTCCAAGTATATATATTCCTGTGTAAAATGATGATTGAGTTCATTTGGGATATAAGAAAGTGTGGGCTTTTATTAGCAAGAGACATAACGAGGTGATTGTAATTAGAAAGTCTTCTTTGCCAATGAACATTGAAGTAAGAGTCAAAAAATTTGCCCCGTTATGATAATGATATATGTACATTTCTAAAACCGGTCTTTCTTGCCTAGGGCATTGCAGTAACTTCTATGGGTCTGTTTTTTTAAAAAAGCAAGAGAGAATCACTTTTTTTTTTCTTTCCTTTGTCTTATTTTGATACTTTTTATGAAAAATCTTGAATTTCCAAGAGCATAATTACTACAGGAATGATTTTGTCTCAATATATTTGAAATGGCATTGCAAAATGGTCTCCTATAGAGCTTATCACTGTAACGGAAGTCATTTTAAAGACAGTATCTTAAAGAATACTGCTGAAATAACAGGTCTCTGTTTCTGCCTTTGACACTTACTCCCTAGAAAGAAGAGGCCAAAAGACAGTGGTTGAACCAACGTCTTTCAATAAACACATCATCACTCGATTAACTAATTTTCCAAAATTATTTTTTAAATATATAATTAAAAATCACAAATTTGAAAAGTAATACATGGGACTTCCGTGGCAGTCTAGTGATTTAGACTTGGCCTTCCGATACAAGCAGGTGATGGTTCAATCCCTGGTTGGGGAGCTACTAATATAAATCCAATTCCACATGTATCAGGACCAAAAAAAAAGAAAAAAAACAGAACATAAAACAGAAGAAATATTGTCACAAATTCAATGAAGTCTTTAAAAATGGTCCACATCAAAAAAATAAATACCTTTAATGAAAAAACAGGTTACACTGTAATGTTGTGGAATACAAGATGCTTCTAATAAGTCCATCCACAAAGGAATGAATGTCTGTTATGTGTTAGCTGACAGTCTGGACAGAGTATGAGTATTAAGGGAATGTTGGAGACTAGAGGTTTACTCTTTTGAGTCTAATGCATGAGCTTAAAATGTGAGAGTTGAAAACTTTTTTGGGGTGTGTGTCTTTCATTTTTCCTAAAGAAGTATGTTTTATATGCACAATGAATATAAAGAGAAAATCGTGCCTGTAAGCTAGGACTGTTTTCAACATGATTAACAGTTGACAGTGATGGGAACCCACAGTAACCGAAAGGCTTTTTTACTTCCCCAAAAAGTCAAATCATAAAATCTTAATGTTGGGAGGGACCGTGGAAGCATTCTGGTTGAGGAGTTTTCAAACCGTATCCTTGGGACAGCTTTCCCCCCACCACCACTGAGAGGAACCTGCAGAGCAGAAGAGAAGAGCCAGGAATTTTTGGAGATTTCCAAATGGAGGATTCACAGGCCTAATTCAATTCCCATTTTAGAAATGGGGCAGGTGTGTCCTCCAGAGGGTAAGATGTACTCAAAC